>NC_080476.1:20720000-20982500 GCF_030265055.1 Doryrhamphus excisus
GATGACCCCCCAGCTGCATTGGCACCTCCGTGAGGTCAAGGTCACAATTGGTGCAGGCGGCGTCCATGTCCTCCTTGCCAAGGATGGGTAACGGCCTTTGGTCGGGAGATGCAGCAGCAAGCGGTCCTCTGTGTGCTCCTGATCCTGTTCTCCCAGGCGATCGTCCAACCGGAAAGCAAAGTCAATTAGGCTGTCAAAGGACGTGGTATCGTCCTGAACAGTTACTTTGTTACTTTTACTTTTACTAAGTTACTTTGTCCCCGACACGTACACTAAGAGCCTTGCGAAAAATCCTGCAGAGCACCGTTGTAGCCGCTCTCAGCGCCCAGAACTGAAACTTGATGGCGAACAAGGCGACTTAGAGGCCATTTTGTCTGGGGTCGGGTAGGCGACGCCCTGCCTCTCTACCCCGAATGGTCAAAAACCTTCATCTCGCTAAGGAACAACGGTACGGCGGTATGGATGGTGGGCTTGGATTCGCTCAGCGCCAAAGCCCAGGCGGCAACCGAGTCCGACAGCAAGCTCAAGTTTCATGTTTGGCCAGATGGTTCTGTCGTGAAGGGGGTGGCGATAGCCGGTCTGGAACCCAAATGCAGAGACCCTTTTGTCTAAGAAAAAATGCTTTATTACCAAAGGTTGGGGAAATGACAACCCAGGGCCAAAGTAAACCGCTACAGAGACCAAAACGTACAACAGAGAATAAAAAATACTGCAGGAAACACGGAGAGCAAAGTACAACCAAAAACATTGCGGACCAAACGTCACACGGGCAAAAGACGCAAAGCAGCAAATAAAAATCAGCGTTGCTGAGCAAGCGGAAGGTGTGGAGGACCGGGAAGGTTGTGGGCACGATCTGGCGACGAGGTACACCTGCTTCCGTGCTCGAGAAGGTCAGGAACAAGATTGGCGGCGGGAGTGAGCACCTCACACCTCCTTCCAGCCAGAGGTGCACTGAAAGGACAAGAAGGGCAGAAGGCGGCAGCAGAGCGACAACACGGATCCGACAAAGCAAATGAAAATATTATTTTGTCTTATTGATTTTCTTTATATATTCACACTTATTAGTTAGCATGTCGGCCACACAATCAGGCGGTCGGGAAGACCTGAGTTCGATACTCCGCTTTGGCATCTCTCTTTCTCCGGGTACTCCGGCTTCCTCCCACATTCCAAAAACATGCTAGGTTAATTAGCGACTCCAAATTGTCCGTAGCTATGAATGTGGGTCTATACGTGCCCGGCGATTGGCTGGCATCTGTGGCAGAAGGAAGGACGCTAGCATCATGCTATGCACACCATCATCTCCTGACAGAAGATGAGTTTCAGTGGCAGATTACTATCACTGTCCTGCTCCACTGATGGAATGGCAGATCATCATGTGTATCTGGTTACATGTTTATTGATATTCAACAACGACAATGGCAACACAGACACAACCCAGCGGCCCCGAGCAGTTGAAAAACATTAACCAGCATGAAAATAAAAAGTCAAATTCAATGCTGATTGCGTTTGAGTCAAATTGTAAATATTAGAGATGAATCTGCAGGCACCAATAAAGAATATTCTCTTTCCCATCCACCGTCGGCAACGGCGTGTGGTTACAGCGTTAGCATGTCGCCACCGTTTCTCACGCTCTGCTGAGTGTTGCCGGCCGATGGATGCGGTTGTCCGTTTTGACCGGACGTCACCATGGAAGAGGCCATGCTCTCGGGCATGGAGATGCTCTGTTGAAGGGCCCGGATCACGGGACTGTCGCGCAATCTTTCACTGTTGCGGTGCAGGCTGTTGCCGTTGTTGTTGTTGTTGGCCACCCGATGCGATTCCGGAAATGTCAAATGATCATTTTCCAGGATGAGATCGCCATCGTCGTCGTCGTCATCTTCATCACTGTCACCCTCTGCAATGCTGTTGCTGGAACATATAACATGGTCAAATGTTAACACTTACTATGGTACCCATTATGGCATTGGATGCTCATATCACCGAGTACTTTCATATGGGACAAAAAATTTTTTTAATTTTTATTATCGCTGTGGCTTGGTGCGCCCTTGGTGCGTGACTTTTCTTTGATCCAACGGGCCGTCGATGACGCGCAACTCATTGTTTGAGTTATTATAAAAGTGACCCAGTTGAAAGCGTTAGCTTGCTGCAATTGATTAAAATATGAGATCTAGAATGGCGGTTTGCGGTTGTTTATTTCATTGGTCCTAATTGACCCGAGTAGCCGGTTTAGCGGGTCAAATGAATATCATTTATGCACATTTCTTTTGCACATTTAATATGCTTGTTTAAACTGGAATGTTTGTTAAAATAATACTTGATAATTGATAATAATAATAATTTGATGGGACACAATCTGCTAAAACAAGCATGATGTAAAGTCTAAAAGGCAAGTGCAATACAACATTTTAAATATAAATAAACAAATACAATCAATCAATCGTTAGCATAAAAAAATTATGTTTGGCAATGTAAATGTTTGGTTATACAACATGGCACAAATTTTGATTTTATTTGAATATTTTCAGCTGTGCTGTGCTGTGCCTTGCACCTCACTGAATCAAGTATAAAGTTCACGTTTATAGTAATTGTTAATTTTTTTCTATTGAGGTATTTGCGATTTTGTGCTGTGTGATCTTCCTGCTGTTGTAACATTGAAATATTTGGCGTGGAACTGATCAGACCTTCATACCTAGCAACAAGGTCGACCGCACCTCCTCACTGACATAAACATTTCTGTCCCTCGCTTGCTCAGAGTTGGTCTCAGAAGGTTCCTTAAGCTAAGCACAGAAAGCTTTCAAGATCTTCCACAATCTGCACTTATTCCAGCTGTATTTCCTTGGATTTGCAAAATGGGCTGTTTTCATTGATTCAACTCCGCTGTGATTGGTCACATTCCCAAGGCAAGGAGGGGAGGGCATGCCTCGAGCTTGTACCCGGGCACGCCCATATAAGGAAGTAAAAAAACTCAGTGTTTTTCTCAGTATTATCTGAAACTTTGGCATGGTTTAACATGAGAATGCTACATTTTAACAACAGTTATCAGTCAAAAAAAGTGGGAAAAGCATAATAGGTCCCCTTGAATATTTACAAAAGTATTTCAAAGTTTACCGGTTAGGTTTTACTATATATGATATATGTTTTATATAAAGAGCTAGATCATTTTGAATTGTGATTTGCATGCAGAAAAAGTGCACATAGCCATGATATACATGTATAATATACATAAATAAGTACAATTTTTTTTAAATAAATTAGCGTTGATTAGCGACGCGTGGTGTTAGTACATGAGATACCAAAAGTTTTTCATGTTAGCTGCTACAATAATAATATCGCTGGCGTTTGTTTTGTGAGCGCTTGTGATGATGGCTTTAGACATCCGTTGCTAGCAAGCTAATACAAAAACTAGTTTCCGCGCACTAAAATGCACAGCAAAAGAAATATGTGTTCATGTTTCATAAAAGGCTTGTGAATGATGGGCAAAATTCCAAAAGAAAATATATTCACAAATGCTGACAACGGTCCTATCTTGGATCCAGACTGAGATCCGGATCAGAAAATGTAATCGGTTCGACAATTCCTAAATATTTCCTTCAAATCAATTCGGAACTTTTCAAGTTATTTTGAATACAAAGAAACAAATAAAAAGCCACAGTAAAACACGCATTACGGTGAAAACCCGCGGTTTTACGTGTTTGTAGCAGGAAGAAGGCGGGACATACGGTAATGCTCGCAGTGCACAGGTTCCACATAATAAATGTCAGACCTTGCAGTGATGGGGGTGCTCTGGGAAGCAGGACTTGAAGAATCACGGGATCGAGCGGAGCCCGTTGATCCATTTAAGCCGGAAGAAACAGAAACTCCCTCCGAGGTTCGACTCCCGCGATGAATGACATTGTTCCTCTGGTTGGCTGGCTTCACCGTCACGATGAGGTTATGGCTGTTGGCTACCATCATGTCTGTCACCTGAAAAGTCATCAATGCAGGTCTTTCATTTCATCATAGCATATTATAACCATTAGAATTATATTTAATACGAGCTCCAATCCCCACTAGTTTTAGCATAATTGACATTCGTCAGGAAGGGCATCTGGAACGTAAAGGGCTCAAGCCAAAAATCAGAATGCGCTGTGGCGACTCCGTAATTAGGATCCGTACTAAGAAAGCAGACTAGCCTCATTGTTTTATGACGATGGGAAACACCAATAATGATTATATTAATTAGATCAGGGGTGGGCAAACATTTTGACTCGCGGGCCGCATTGATATAACAAAATTTCCGGGGGGGGCAGACTATATATTTTACACGTAATAGTCCACCTGGTATTATTGTATCTGTAAAATTGTCATGCAATCTGCTATTATTATGTATTATTTTATATTTATATTTAAATATTTTAAAAATAATAAAATATTATAATAATTAAAATAAAATTAAAATAATAATTATTATATTATTATTATGTAAAATATGCAAATATAACAATATTATTATATATAATTAATATAATAATCAGCATTAATATAATAAATATAATAATCATAATAGTTATAATAATTATTATTTTAATTTTTTATTATTATTCAGGAGCACTTTGTAAACAACAGACCATGTCAAACAACGAAATTGATACAACCATCAAAAGGTTGGCTCAGGCCATGATGCCAGCTTGTATGTTGAGTTTAAATTCAATACTTTGGAAAGATTGGGCGGGCCGTATTCAAACACTTGGCGGGCCGGATGTGGCCCCCGGGCCGTAGTTTGCCCACCCCTGAATTAGATAGTTGAAAAAGTTGAACAATGACTTTGTCAATATTGGACCAGAACTACAAGAATAAATTGTAAAACTTTGACCAATGGAGGAAATGGATGAAAGCATAGATAAGAATCCGAAATCCATGTTTCTCATTGAAATGTCAATAATCGGAAAGCAAAAACATTCCGCACCCGGCCTCAAAACGTGCCTAAAAAATGTCTCACTGGGGTGGCGCTTTAAAAAGCTTGGATTGGTGCAGCGTTTGGGGCCGAAGACTTGGTCCGGGTGTGGTGAGTTTGAGGCTCGATGTGATCATCCGTCAGGCAGCGGATATAAAGCCCCGGTTCCAAGAGTGTGGGCAAAATCTCATTACGGATTTGGGTGTGCTATGTAGCATTTTTAGTGCAGAGGAACATTCGTTGCGTGCTGGGCTGCGTCAGACTTTGTGAGGGATTTAACATCAAAATAGCTATTTCCCATGACATCCATTGTTAGCTATCTCATATTAACGCCTGTCCTCGCTCGAGAATACACAAAAAAGGGAAAGAAACATATATTCATGTTTCGCATAAGGCTGCAATTGGCTGGTGATCAGTCCAACGTAAACCCCGCCTCTCGCCTGAAGACAGCTGGGATAGGCTCCAGCACCCCCCGCGACCTTCGTGAGGAAGCGTCAGAAAAAGGATGGATGGGTTTCACATAAGGATTGCGAATGATGGGCAAAATTCCGAAAAAAGTGCGGTTCCCCTTTAAGAACGTAGTCGTGTGCCTTTGCAATCCATAAAGTTATTTTTTTATGGTTAGTTTACTGTCTTCTCCATTTCACCATTGCTGGTAAATAGTTGATAGGTGGCAGTGATTCAATTACAGTGACTTCCATCCGATGTAACACATTTTTTACACAACCACTATGGTTGGCAAACACCAATTTACAAACTTATTTATCGGCCAGTCTCCTTTCTACCACAATTCTCCTAAATTACTATCAGAATGTCAGTATGGATACAGAGCTAATATTTCTACTTCCATGCCACTGATCAAAATTAGGGAGGAAATGACTAACGCTATAGATCAGGGGTGCTCATTAAGTCGATCGCGAGCTACCGGTCGATCGCGGGGGTGGTACTGGTCGATCGCTGGTCGATCGCGGCGTGACATTACAAAAATATCATCCCAGCATCAATGCCGTCACTTGATTGACATACAGGGCAGCCATTCAGATGACAACTGAATGTTGCCCTTCGGGCGACCAATCAAATCAAACAACGTCTCTAAGTGCAGCAGAACTTACGATGTCAGCCTATCATCCATCCCCGTTACTTGATTGACATACAGGACAACCAGTCAGATGACAACTGAATTTTGACCTTTAGGTCACCGCTCATGCGTAAACAACGATGCAAAGTGCTAAGCTAGTCGGCGAATTGCGAGATTTTAAAGCCCTCGCTAAAGTTTATGGTCACTAAAATGAGTGAAGGAGCTGGACCAAGTAAAAAGGCAAAAACTGGACCAAGTAAAAAGGCAAAAAACATATCACTTCCATACGGATATGGAATATTATACGGATATTATGATACGGATATTATCCATGACTGATAAACATTTGGAAGTGTGCTTGAGGCTGGCTATCAGCAGCTACTGTCCGGACTATGCATCCCTGGCTGGTTCAATTCAGTGCAAGTCATCAAAGTAAACTCAGGTAATTACAAAAAATGTTAATAGTTAATTATGTGTGTTTTGCAATATTGGCTCATTTGGTTATGTAAGGTACATCAACATACATTGTACGTACAAATAATCCTCAATACATTTGAAAATAAATAGATGTTTTGCATTTTTGTAGTGGGTAGATCATTTTGACTCGGTCATTTTAAAAGTAGCTCGCATGCTGAAAAAGTGTGAGCACTTCTGCTATAGATCATAGGAAGTGTGCAGCCGCAGTATTCATGGATCTGACAAAAGCCTTTGATACAATCAATCATGACATCCTAATAACTACATTAGAAAGGTACGGAATAAGAGGATTAGTTCTTCCTACTTAGATGACAGGAAGCAATACATACAGCTGGGAGAATACACAAATATCTGCAAATTTAAATATTACATGTGGAGTACCCCAGGGGTCAATACTGGGACCAAAACGGTTCAACTTGTACATCAATGATATCGCCAAAGTCACGAAAGACTTAAAACTGGTATTATTTGCTGATGATACCACTGTTTTTTGTTCCGGAGGGAGTACAGATGAAATCATTAGAAAGGTCAGAGAAGAAATGGTCCCACTAAAAAGATGCTTTGATGATAATAGATTGTCCTTGAACCTAAATAAAACTAAAATCATGCTGTTTGCTAACAGCAGAAAGGACACGCACCAGCAAATACAAATAGACGGTGTAGACATTGAAAGGGTGAAGGAAAATACATTTCTGGGAATCATAATAGATGAAAATATGAGCTGGAAACCTCATATTACAAATATACAACATAAGGTGGACAGAAATATTTCAGTATTGAACAAAGCTAAATTTGTTCTCAATCAGAAATCACTCCACACTCTTTATTGCTCTCTGATTCTACCATATCTTACTTATTGTGTGGAAATATGGGATAATAACTATAAAAGCAATCTTCACTGGCTAAATGTACTGCAAAAAAGGCCAGTAAGGATAATTCATAATGCCATAATACAAGGATGAAGAGTCTTGAACCAGTCATGATGTGCTATATATATCACTATATTGACACGCACTATGGTACACATTATGGCATTGGATGCTCATATCACAGAGTACTTTGGTACGAGGTACATTATTTAAAAAAAAACAGAAATGATATTAGGAAAGCAGGAAGTGAACAAATGTAAGAGTTAGTGAAATTAAATTAAATTAAATTTATTCAGTCATTCATTCATGAATGAATGAATGAATAAATTGCCACAAAACAATTTATTCATTCATGAATGAATGACTTAAATTAAATTAAATTAAATTAAATTAAATTAAATTAAATTAAATTAAATTAAATTAAATTAAATTAAATTAAATTAAATTAAATTAAATTAAATTAAATTAAATTTAATGAATGAATAAATTGCCACAAAACAATTTATTCATTCATGAATGAATGACTGATTAAATTAAATTAAATTAAATTAAATTAAATTAAATTAAATTTAATTTAATTTAATTTAATTTAATTTAATTTAATTTAATTTAATTTAAACAAAAAAAACTTATTAGGAAACTATATTAGGAAAGCAGGAAGTGAACAAATGTAAGAGTTAGTGATTGTAAAAGTACCAGATGGAGGGGTAGGATTTAATAAGCTTTGCTTCTTCCTACTCCTTTTGGACATGTGGAACTGGGAACTGATTAATTGTAATCTGATGCATGTTCAAATGAAATAAAACCATTAGCATTAAGATTAGCATTGAAAGTGGTTTGGTACATCTGGACGTTAACGTGTTAATGAATGCATGTCCACCAGAGCAAGCACGCTTCACCTCCAACGTCATCCATGCAGTGACGCAGGATGAAGCAGTGGAGCATCCCTAGCCTGACACCACGTTTTATTACGTAATTCTAACCTGAGCACACACAGCAGTGCAATTCCAACACCACGTACTGTATACTTCAACTCACGTCTCTAGCTAGCACATTCATGCACTCTCATTCTCATTACCAGAACACAGGATGCTTTCAGGGACACTCCGAACGTCACAAAAATAGCTTAATAATGCACATGTCCGTGTATGCAGAAACAGGAAGATCAAGAAAAACATGAATTGGATATTCTTATCACTCTCTTGGTAACTCTAACTTCCTCGTAAGGACATTCATGAGATTGCAGTGTCACTTCACAGAAGCTCATGGTCGCTATTAGCTATTAGCGACAGCACAGCTGTCCGCCATGACAGTTGACAAACTAGCACATCATAAACTTGACAGTCAAACTGGTGATTTTTTGTCATTTCCAGTATGCCTTTATTTCTAACCATTCTCAAGCTACAATCGTTAGTAGTGGTAATACTATTAGTAATATTAAAAATGAATATTTTCTGGAAAAAAAAACCTCACTGCTAAATTTAAGTATGCTGGAAATGACATGGAAATTCATAAAAATGACACCGACCTTAAACTACGTGACGTCTGTGAACGCATCCCCTCATTCCTCATAATAACACGGCTTAAAGTGAGATTACGCGTTCTATTACTATTAAAGAGACCAGTTTTAGACATGCGTGCTATCTTTTAGCTTGATTGACACATTAGGTTCATTTGGAGCTTTTAATACATAGAAATATATATCATTTATTTTTATATCCATCAAATACAATAAAAATGGGCATATTTCAGACATAATAATTAATGGTGATTAATCAGATTAATTTGTTTTTAATAAATCAAACTGTGATTAATCTGATTATTTTTTAATCATTTGTCAGCCCTAATCAGAATAAATTAGGTTTTTAAATGGTTAATCTGATTATTTTTTAATCATTTAACAGCCCTAATCAGAATTAATTAGGGTTTTTAATGATTAATCTGATTATTTTTAATCATTTGTCAGCCCTAATCAGAATTAATTAGGTTTTTAAATGGTTAATCTGATTATTTTTTTTTTATCATTTAACAGCCCTAATCAGAATTAATTAGGGTTTTTAATGATTAATCTGATTATTTTTAATCATTTGTCAGCCCTAATCAGAATTAATTAGGTTTTTAAATGGTTAATCTGATTATTTTTTAATCATTTAACAGCCCTAATCAGAATTAATTAGGGTTTTTAATGATTAATCTGATTATTTTTTATCATTTGACAGCCCTAATCAGAATTAATTAGGGTTTTTAATGATTAATCTGATTATTTTTAATCATTTGTCAGCCCTAATCAGAATTAATTAGGTTTTTAAATGGTTAATCTGATTATTTTTTAATCATTTAACAGCCCTAATCAGAATTAATTAGGGTTTTTAATGATTAATCTGATTATTTTTTATCATTTGACAGCCCTAATCAGAATTAATTAGGGTTTTTAATGATTAATCTGATTATTTTTAATCATTTGTCAGCCCTAATCAGAATTAATTAGGTTTTTAAATGGTTAATCTGATTATTTTTTAATCATTTAACAGCCCTAATCAGAATTAATTAGGGTTTTTAATGATTAATCTGATTATTTTTTAATCATTTAACAGCCCTAATCAGAATTAATTAGGGTTTTTAATGATTAATCTGAATTTTTTTTTTTATCATTTGACAGCCCTAATCAGAATTAATTCATTTTTTTAATGATTAATCTGATTAAAATTTGTAATCATGTGACAGCCCTACTAGTAATATATTTTCTTAAGAAGAAAAATGACCCCCTTGGTCACAGTGTTATTTCTGAGGAAACATAATAGCAAGCGTTTGAATAAGGGGCACCGCCCCTGACGTGCGGGTGAGGCAACAAAAGAGGCTTATCTAGGCTGTGGATTCTCTTTTGGTGTCCAGTGTGGGAAATGCCCATGTCCGAAGCAAAACATCGACATTCCAATATGTAACAATCGTTGTACCCCTACCGATTAGTCATTTTGTAATAAGCCACTGTGTTACTTTTTTGGCACGGTGAAGTTAGGCTGGGTGGATGGAAATTTGTCGTCCTTCCTTCAGAAAATCACTGAAATAGGGTAAAACGTGCAGCTACAAAGAACCATTGGCACAGGCTGCAAAAATAATTGTTGAGGTGCAATCAAACCTGAACAAAGTAGCCACGTGTTATGAATTATTGTAGTTGTTGTATCGTATTGTAGTTACCTGATCCAAAGATTTTCCAGTAACATCAATGCCGTTGACCTCCAGAATTTCATCATTAAGCCCCAGGAGCCCCGTGCTCTCTGCAAGACCGCCACGCACAAGGCGGGATATGAACACTCCTGGAACCTACGGCCAGACAGTCAGAAAGACACCAGTCCAACGTTACATCACTGCAACACATTTACAGTACAGACGCCATTTTGAGAAATATGACTGAGAAACAGGTAAGATACAGTCATACATAAAAGTTACAATAGCCAATACCGATACAGAGCACACATCTAAAAATGGCATTAATCCGAACGACAACACAATAGATTATTTATCGAGGTGACAAATTTGATACAAATAGTCACACTATGTTAATAAATAAATCACACAGTACAATGTGAAAAGCTACGTTTTTGCGATATAAACAAAACATAGGTCATCAATGATCTTGAAATTGATCTCACGGCGTACCCCAGGGATCAATACTCGGACCAAAGTTGATCTGTACATCATTGGCGGGCGCTGCATTTGGTGATCCAAACCATCAATCATGTTAAAAACACATCATGTGTGGGCTGCATGGTGAACAAGTGGTTAGCATGGAGGCCACGCAGCTAGGAGACCCGAGTTCGATTCCACGCTAGGTTAATTGGCGACTCCAAATTGTCCATAGGTATGAATGCGAGTGTGAATGGTTGTTTGTCTATATGTGCCCTGTGCTGCAGGCGAGTGTGGTGAAGCTAGTCACGTCAATACGCCAGTAACGTAGTAGTAGTTCGAGCGGCGTAACAAACTTCATTACACCAATCATAAACATTTGTCTGTAGCTTGGTTTATATACGGGTCAGTTATGTAAAAACTACACGGTTGGCATTTTTTAAAGTTTTTTTTTTAGGGTGTGTCCCGTTGTGTGTCGTGCTAGCTCCCGCATGCTAGCCTTTAGAATGCACACAAAAACAAAAGATGTGCGGTCATGTCTCACAGGCAAAATTCTCCTCAAAAATGCACTTTTCCTTTAAGGTCCCACTTCTAATGCTAACTATTTTGGAATATGTTTTGAAGTTAATGTGAACAACGTTAATATGAAATGACGAATCTTACCTTTTCCACACCCTGGGGCGTCACCCGTACACTGACCCCATCTCGGATGTAGAAGCCCAGTGGTTTCTTGGTGCCATGCTTGTGCAGCCGTACACGTCGATGTGTCTCGGGTAAGATATCCACGTCGATGATTGACGAGATCTGACGGAAGTTCTGTGGTTGGCCGATCATGAGAGACACTTTGTTCTTTGAGTGGATGGACAATGAGCCGGGGTTCCGAAGTCCTGGCAGTCCTGGGCCTTTTTTACGCCTCTGGAGGGAGTTGTTTGGAAAACCTACACGCTCATCCTCTTTAAGTAGTCAGAGTGAGGTGGACAAATAAGAGACGGATAAAAAGTCAGTTTTTCAAAAAAAAAAAAAATTCAATTCTAACCGTGTCTTCCAATGCAGTTATTCCCGACCACAAAAGACACCCCGACCAGTACCGGTCATTTGAGAGGATTTGGACTGATATTTAAGGCACGTATATTGTGTTCTACAGCTGGAACCTACCAAAACAAAGTTTACAGATTAGACTCTCGTTTTTTTTCTGTCATGTTCCGTTCCGAGTTGTCACTTCCTGTATGTACGGCGCTGTTATTTTGGTGACGCTTCCATCAGAAAAAGTCAATTTCTACCTTTTTCCATTCTGTAGCAATCAGCAGTAGAACATAGGTACGTTTCAACAAAATATCCGTTCAACAGAAAAAGGAGAAAAAAGCTTTTCCTGAAAAGCAAAACATTCACTTCTACACAAATTTAGCCATATATACGTATTTGGTGAAAATATCCAAACAACTATACCACAATTATTTGACTTCAAAATAACTATTTACAAATATAACAACACAAACTACTTCCAATTTTCACATTTGGAATGGATTGAGGTGGCTCGGGCATCTAGTCCGGATGCCTCCCGGACGCCTCCCTGGGGAGGTGTTCCGGGCATGCCCAGCCGGGAAAAGGCCCCGGGGCAGACCTAGGACACGCTGGAGGGACTATGTCTCACAGCTGGCCTGGGAACGCCTTGGTGTCCTCCCGGTGGAGCTGGAGGAGGTGGCCGGGGACCGGGAAGTCTGGGCTTCCCTTCTAAGACTGCTGCCCCCGCGACCCGGACCCGGATAAGCGGAGGAAAATGGATGGATGGATGGACATTTGGAATGGAATTGTTACGCATTGAATTCCCTTCAATGCGTAACCTTCTACATGCTACACTCCTCCACGCAGAAGTATAAGGTGATGGAACCATACCGTGACTGTGAAACATCAACTCCTTGTATTGTTTCTTGAATTTGCTCATCGTTGTGCATTGTTTCAGTTCCTTACTCAATCCGTATAGTTCTGCATCGTATCCTTATGCAATCCTGCAGAGTTTGATTCCACATGCTATGGCTTTTAACGTAGTCCTAGCATAGAAGTGTTTCAAATTTAGTTCTTCCCTGAGATCATATTTCCCCTCTCTTGGATTATTCTCCGGACACAGAGAGCTGGACCCAAATGCAAGTAAAAAGTCTTTGTTGAATAAAAGTTTTTTTTCTGTGCAGCAGCAGAAAAACAGCAATTGGCCAAACCAAACATGACAAGGAACCAACGAAGGGAGAAGTACGTACCTGAATTAAACGGGGAACAGAAAATTAGAGGCAGGTGCGTGAAACAAGTAAAGGTGTGAGCAAACAGAACGGAACAACAAAGGAAGTGGCTACAAAATAAGGGCATGGAAACAGGAACTAAGGCATATGAGGAAACTAAACAAGGAGGCTAACTCCCACATCCGGACAGCATTATAGGTTATTGTTAGCTTTATGCATTATTTTAGATGTTTGAAAATGAACTATATCAGCATATTTTAGGATTTGTGATTTTAGAAATAAGGAGTTAGTATGTTCTCTGTAGGCGGCATTATGAATTATCCTTACTGGCCTTTTTTGCAGTACATTTAGCCAGTGAAGATTGCGTTCATAGTTCATTCATTCATTCATTTTCTACCGCTTTTCCTCACGAGGGTCGCGGGGGGTGCTGGAGCCTATCCCAGCTGTCTTCGGGCGAGAGGCGGGGTACACCCTGGACTGGTGGCCAGCCAATCCCAGGGCACATATAGACAAACAACCATTCACACTCACATTCATACCTATGGACAATTTGGAGTGGCTAATTAACCTAGCATGTTTTTGGAATGTGGGAGGAAACCGGAGTACCCGGAGAAAACCCACGCACGCACGGGGAGAACATGCAAACTCCACACAGAGATGGCCGAGGGCGGGGACCGAACCCTGGTCTCCTAGCTGTGAGGTCTGCGCACTAACCACCAGACCGCCGTGCCGCCGCGTTCATAGTTATTAGCCCATATTTCCACACAATAAGTAAGATATGGTAGAACCAGAGAACAATAGAGTGATTTGATGATGATTGAGAACAAATTTTGCTTTGTTTAATATTGAAATATTTCTCACTATCTTATGTTGTATATTTGTAATATGAGGTTTCCAAACAGCATTTGGGAATTTTCCAGTATGAAATGATAAATTACTGATATACGCCAGTGATTCTACAATCTCCTTCTTGAAAGCGTTGACTCTGTCCTCTGAACGCAGTCTTTGGACGGTCTTTGTAGCCTCCGTCGGTCCTTTGTTATAATAATGGTCATAAATTGTGAAGACTGGAATATGATCGCTGATGTCATTAATTAGCAGGCCACTAGTGGTTTTGTGATCAAAGTTATCGATGAAAAATGGTGTGTTATTCTACTTGGTCTGGTGATTTTGGGAAATGGATTGTTCTTGTGTGGATTTAGAATATCAGCATTGAAGTCTCCATATCTGAAAATCTGTTTTTGGATTATTAGCCAAAACGGTTGTTTTGATCCAATCTTCAAACATTAATGACTGATCCGTGTCATTGATGGTGATTTTTAGTTCCTCAATGATTTTGTCTTTTTTTGATGGTGGCCCTCAGTACTGCATTACTCCTCTGTAACTCTTGTGTTCGCTACTCTCAAAACTTGGACCTCCTGCACGAAGGCGCCCATGTTGCGCTGTCATTTCCTAGAAAGCAGCAGTATTCAACATGCTGTTTTAAATGATGCCGATGATGCCCGTAGACACAATATATTGATATCGATATATTTATCCAAAAAGTATCAGGATATGACTTTCTGAAACTCACATTTGCAATAAATGAGATCCTTACCTCCCAAGCTAACTAATGTTAGTCTTACCTTTCTTGGTTATGATAATGCGAAGCAAGGGATTTGCTGATGAGACGGCTTTGTGAAAGTTGTCGTCATTGTTGATTGGAAGGAGGTCGCCGGAGTCGTCCGTGTAGCCCAATAACATGTCCGCATCGGGGATGTGATGGATAATTTGGAGGAGGCTATAGAACTCCTGGAAACCACCTTGGCAGTTCCTCTTGAAAGCAAAGCGACGATATTCCGCTTCAAACTGCAAACAGAACAAGGACCATGATCGGTACATTCAGTTTTAGGATTCCACTTCACACATACTGTACATGCTAGATCCAATTATACCTGGTTGTGTTCAGTACAAGCCTCATCAAGTAGGCTAGAATTACAGGGGGGCTCGGAACTTTTTATGGGGATCACACTAAATTACTCAAATGCAGCCTCGGTTTTCTTACATTGTCTCGGTTATCAGCCTGACAACATCTGCGTCAGCCGTGCCTTGTCAGAGATTGTTTCCTGTAAGCCACGTTTTACGAAACAAGAGTCTTAGTCTGTACTCTCATCTGAAAATGTGAACCAGCGGGTTTGCCTGAGCAACCAGTTGAAAGAATAAGCTTTGTCATTGTCTGACATTGAGCGTTGGTGTTAAACCAAAGGCTTCAACCAAAGGGATCGCAAGCTTTATCTTAGCTTTCCGTACACAGGTTACTCAAGTCAACGTTCTGTTGGACATATTGCATTACACATTATACATGACACTATTATACATAGGCATTTACCAACAGTGCCAATCACAGGGCACATATAGACAAACAACCATTCACACTCACATTCATACCTATGGACAATTTGGAGTGGCTAATTAACCTAGCATGTTTTTGGAATGTGGGAGGAAACCGGAGTACCCGGAGAAAACCCACGCATGCACAGGGAGAACATGCAAACTCCACACAGAGATGGCCGAGGGTGGAATTGAACCCTGGTCTCCTAGCTGTGAGACCTGCGTGCTAACCATTCATTCATTCATTCATTTTCTACCGCTTTTTCCTCACGAGGGTCGCGGGGGGTGCTGGAGCCCATCCCAGCTGTCTTCGGGCAAGAGGCGGGGCACACCCTGGACTGGTCGCCAGCCAATCACAGGGCACATATAGACAAACAACCATTCACACTCACATTCATACCTATGGACAATTTGGAGTGGCTAATTAACCTAGCATGTTTTTGGAATGTGGGAGGAAACCGGAGTACCCGGAGAAAACCCACGCATGCACGGGGAGAACATGCAAACTCCACACAGAGATGGCCGAGGGCGGGGACCGAACCCTGGTCTCCTAGCTGTGAGGTCTGCGCACTAACCACCAGACCGCCGTGCCGCCGCGTGCTAACCACACATCCGCCAATGCAATTAATCAACATAAATACACATATTAAGAAGATTTTTTTAAAAAGAGGTTGCCTACAGCCACAGCTGTTCATGCCATTTTTAAAATTCCATTCCATTCTCCTATGCTTATCTGGGTCCAGGGTTGCAGGGACAGCAGTCTCAGTAGGGAAGCCCAGACTTCCTCCTGGTCCCCAACCACCCCGTCCAGCTCTAAGCGGGAGGACAACAAGGCATTCCCAGGCCAGCTGTGAGAGATCATCCCTCCAGCGGGTCCGAGGTCTGCCCGGGGCCTTCTCCCAGATGGGGATGCCCGAGCCACCTCAACCGGCTCCTCTCGATGTGAAGGAGAAGCGGTTCTACAGATGACAGAGGAAACTCATCTCAGCCGCTTGTTTCCTATCTCCTTCTTTGGGTCAGGACCATGGGGAGGGTGGGAGCAAGGGACTATGGGTAAATCCAGAGCTTTGCCTTCTGGCTGAGCGGTTGGGTACAGCGCATTACTGGTGCTGGAGCCTATCCCAGCTGTCTTCGGGCGAGAGGCGGGGTACACCCCAATCACAGGTCACATATAGACAAACAACCATTCACACTCACATTCATACCTATGGACAATTTGGAGTGGCTAATTAACCTAGCATGTTTTTGGAATGTGGGAGGAAACCGGAGTACCCGGAGAAAACCCACGCATGCACGGGGGAGAACATGCAAACTCCACACAGAGATGGCCGAGGGTGGAATTGAACCCTGGTCTCCTAGCTGTGAGGTCTGCACGCTAACCACTCGACCACCGTGCCGCTCTTATAGTATTTAATCAGGATTAATTTGTTTTGAACCTGTGATTAATATTATGATTTTTTTTTTAATCACAATTTGACAACCCTAATAATAATTATTATTATGAGATGTGCGATTAATTGCCGACCATTCCAGGGTGTATGCTGCTTCTCGCCCAAAGTCAGCTGGGATAGGCTCCAGATGGAAGGATTATTGTTATTGTTTTGGCCATATAATAATATTTGATTATGTTACATGTTTAATTGAACAGTATAGAATATTCTCTGTAAAAATAAAAACAACCACTTTGGCTAACCTTGGTATTGTGGAGTTATATGACAGCATGTAATGACTGTATTACAACCGCAGTACGCAAAACGATTCAATGCGGAAATGATGTCAATTATGGAGGCACACCTGCGTCAAACGCTAAAACGACCCATCTGTGGGTGTTTACAAATAAGGGAGCGGATTGTAAACAGTCAAGTCATCGGAATTTCAGCATATTTGGGTGAAATCCATCCTTCAACGTCATCGGCCATCCGACAGCACTCACTTTACTTTTGACCTCCACGACGCCGCCGATGGCTTTCTGCTGCTGCTGCCGTGACATTCTGCCCTCCCGTCGGATGATCAACTGTGGCACTGCGGCTGCAATCATCGGGTCCAAGGGCACTTCTTGTTTCCAAACCGGCACCGCCGGAGTCTGGATCGTCGGCGAAACGCCCTCGCTCGGGACCTTATCGGTGGCCGCCGCTTGTCAACAGACGCGCGGCTAAAATCCGCCGCCTTCGAGACAGGTGGGATGTTGTCAATTCCATCCAGTGTGCGTACATTATGTCGGCGATGTGGAACATCCGCCTCCGACTGCGGGAGGCTGCCCGAGGAGGGCGGGGCTCCGATATGACTGACAGGTTGAGATCCAGCCCCCGAAACAAAACAGGCAGAATAGCGAAGCCAAGCAATGTGTCCGATACAGCTTTGTGATTACCTTTATGTTCTGGAATGACGAATGGGAAACATTTTAGGGTGACAGTCGTGTGACTCGTGTTACTTTTAAAGCTCTTTTTCCACCAGAGGCAAAACCACCATCCACTTTCTATAATGCTTATTGTCATAAAGCGTAGAGACCATCTCATCTCGCCCCCGCCCCCTTGTTGGTCACCAGCCAATCACAGGGCTCATACAGTCCAGGCCAAACGCTTGGACACACCTTCTCATTCAGTGTGTTGTTTTCTTTCTAGGAGTATTTACATTGTAGATCCTCTAAATCAGGGGTCTCAAACACGCCAAATGTGGCCCGCAGGACACTAGTTTGAGGCCCCCGCCTTGATATAAAAGTTTAATGTTAGTGCGGCCCGCGCAAGTTTGATATGGATGCTGTATGGTATCATGTACCCAGAAAAAAAGATTACGTTTGATTAATGTTCATGTTAAAGGCTAAATAACTGTTAATAGTTATCCTCCCTATCCCTGTGGAAGTGGTAAGTTTTTGGCTATTTAAGTTGAAAGGAAATAACTTGAAGGCTACCGTTTAGGTCGCTAGCTCTCTAGTTTGCGAGTTAGCATGTGTCTCAAGACCCTGCAGTTGCGCAATATGTTGTAAATAAAAAGAGTATAAATGTGACTATAGTCGTGTTTTGTCATGTCTACAGGGCTCTAATAATGCTTTGTTCATTTTCATATGAAAAAAATCATTTGTCTACCCACCAACTATATGTGCTTTCTTAAGTTTTTATTATTATTATTATATTTATTTATTACTGATTGATTTTCTTTATTCTTGATTTGTTTATTTATTTTTCATCTTATTTTGTGTAGAAAAATAAAAAGTAAGATATTTGAGAACAGTGGAATGTTTTATCAGAGCTTTTCTTGTAGAAAATCGGAACCAAAACGAAGTTTTAAAAATTTTTAGTTTTTAATAAATGCGTTTTTTTTTTTTGTTTTTTTTTTGGAAAACCTGATGCGGCCCAGTCTCACCCAGACCCTAGCTCCAGTGGCCCCCAAGTAAATTGAGTTTGAGACCCCCGCTCTAAATGAACGAATAAGTGAAATTATGTACTTAACAAAAAAATGCGAAATAACTAAATATGTATTACATTGTATTGTCGTATATATCCAATATATTCATATTTATATATGTCTTTTTTTGATAGCGTTTCAAACCCTTGGTGTTCTCTCAATGAACTTCATGACGTCGTCAACTGAAATGGTAGCCACTACTACTACATGAATAGCTAAGTGGTAAATACAACAAGTTCATCTATTATTCACAAGTGCCCGCAAGGTATGCTGGGTCGTCTGGTGACAATAAATATATGGGCTATGTATGAGCAATAAAATGGATATGAAGACCTTGCTTACTTCCCTGATAACCTCTCACTATATTTTTCAGTCAAGCAAAAAGCATGCCCAGCATGCCTTGTGGCAGGACTTTTGGTCTGATTAGATGGTGCAGTAGGTAGGTTAGATTGTGAGTCAAGTGTGTTGATGTTTGGATGGCCTTTTTGTGCAAGCTACAGATGGCACCTGTACGATTTCCTGTACGACCTAGCTTGTCAGCGTTCATGTTTTGGTTCTCCTCAACTCGGTCTTCTCCACAACATGGCGCATTATGATTATGTCACGTTTACCTCATGTACTGTATGCGTGTTATGTTAGATATGTTAAATGTTCCATTCACCCCGAGTGGCATGTTTCGGTGTCAGGGTGTGACAGGTGCTGATGCTGAAGAACAGGTTCTCAACTATGTCAGGTGACTTTGTTCATTCCATTCCGGCTTCTGGTCAAACTCGTGCCAGAGTGGATCTCGCTCACAGTTTCACACTCGACACGATTGAATGGCAAACGATTGGTGTGACGGTTCTGTCAATTACCAATAATGAGAATTTTTTTTTTGTACAATCTTGCGTATATGACTGTATAGTCGTTTATTTTTCATTTTAATACCATGTATAACACATTGGGCCTAAAATCCACACTAAAACCCATCTGGATGCAACTATTTATGAATCCGGCACTGCGTGGGTGCAATTTTATTTCAACTAGTCTCACCCAAAAATCCCAGATTTTTTGTATGGACATGTAGAACTGTCAATTGAATTATGTGATAGATAGATAGATAGATAGATAGATAGATAGATAGATAGATAGATAGATAGATAGATACTAGATAGATAGATAGATAGATAGATAGACTCCCTTTATTGTCATTGGACAAAAACACAGCAGTGAAATTGCCAACGAAATGTCGTTGCCTGGCTCCCATATAACAACAGACACAAAAGAAGATAAGTAAAAACAAATAATAATAATAATAATGTGAAGAATAAATAGATAGAATAGACACCAAATATGAACAACATAATGTAAAGTGCAGCGTGAACAGTAAATTGCCCAAGTAATTTAAATAATTAAAATAAATAATAATAATGTAAGTAAGGTAGAGGGGCTTATTTGGCAATTTGATGTATTCCATGTTCCAATAAAATGAAACCATTACCATAGACGAGGCTGAACATGCAGCTTTGAGGCTCCGTTGGCTTGGGGTTGCCTAGTTTGCTGGATCCAGATCCGACCGCGATGCATTTCTATGATAAACAATATTTTCAGAGCATAGAAAAACTTTTTACGACTTCCGAAATAAGGGTTTTAACATTATTAGAGCCCTGTAGACATGAAATAACACCCCCATGTTCACCTCTACACTCCTGGGGCTCTACTTTCATGGCGCTCTGCTCATTTGTGCTCATTTCTCAGATCTTGTTGATTTTATTTCTATCATTTTGCCAGCAATACAGTATCATATTTAATGGCTTTATCGCCATTATTTGCTGTATGTTTGGCATGGATAGAGACACCAGAACAATTTTTCATTCTTGTCGGTCATAAACCTAATAAAAAAAGAACAAATCCTGACCAAAAAGAGGTAAATACCGGTATTGTTAAGTTAGGTGATGAGTTGGCAAGCTAGTCGTCGGATTGCCAGAGTCCTATAAGGTGAAGCCAAAGAGTGTCGGGGATGTTCTGATGTTCTCTGTTCGGCGTTACGAGTTTGACGACATTTCTCAGTTGAGTGACCGTAAGGTCGCTGTTTTCCACATCAAATATCTTGTCAGTGGTGAAGGTATTTTACTGATCAAATAACACCACAGCCTTCAAAAAAATGTCCTTCAATTATGCTTTGATGTCACTTTTAATTGATTCGTTTTTAATCAGGCTGTCACCATTTCAACATGAACTAAGCTTGTTGACAAAAACACAAAATTGAAACTGAGTGGAAGCTGCCACAGTCTGCCTTTACAAATAGTAAAGTACACACCTGCAACAATGCCAAGTATATCACAGTAAAAGTATCACAGTGTAAAAGTAAATACCCCCAATGGTAGAGCCAAAATTGCCCTCTTGTGTTCAGCAGTACAAACTAATGTGTCCCATTCTAAAAACTGAAGCGGCAGGGCTTGTGTAAAAATGTCAAATCAATCAAATGTTGACGCTATTGAATGAACACGTGATGAGCCTTTCGCCGTGACACCGCTAGATGGCACAATAAACACTGTTTGTGCCAACCAAAACAAATACTGCAATATGCGATGTCATTTGTACAAGTATTTTAAACATTTGCTCCGACAAAATAGTGATTAAAAAGTCATGATCATTTGTCAAGTAAAATAACATATATCATCATAGTATCATTATTGTTTTTAAGACATTTTGTATAAATTGACTAATCAGAATCCAATTAAATAGCACCGGTAACGATGCCATCTGGAACTGCACGTTTCAAGACGGTACAAATATCAGAACCAGCCGCTCCGATTGTTCTCGTCGCTTTACAAAGCCCTTCCAAAGACCTGAATGCGGTGCTAACTGAGCACTGCTGTCGGCATCGGAGCTTAAAAAAGACCAAAAAAAGACGGCTTTCTCCCGACCGGGGACCGCTACGGAATATCTCCTTAGGTTCATGAACTCATCACATGAAGCCGCACAAGCAACCCCTACCGTAATACGTATAATATACGACTATCTACACTATGGCTACCGTACCAGGGGTAGACGTGCGCGTGCCTGAAGGAGGAGGCGGAGTAAAACAAGCGCGAGAGCGCGCACGCACACTGCCAGCTAAACATTACGTACTCCTTTGTGGTGCGTGCTGGGGGATGGGCGATACTGCACATTTTGGTATCGATCTAATATCACGTCAATGCAGAGCCGATCCTTTGACTTCAATGTTTGTCGAGCTTATTCAATGATTTTGTGAGTCAAATCATAATAAATTGTTGGCAAATAAAACTAATTAAACGGGTCCCCGTGTATATTTTATATATTTAATACAGCGCTTATATATATATATATATATATATATATGTATATATATATATATATATATGTATATATATGTATATACCTCATGAACAAGAGCAATGACGTGGATTTCCGGAATTCAGTCCTTATCTGGTCCTGCTTCCTGACTGGACCTGAACATCTTGGACTCCAAACACATTCGAAAACATCTTATGTGACAATCAGGTCACGTTGCCCCCCCCCCCCCCCCCCCCCCAAGTCACGTAGCCCTCTTAAGTTCAACAGGAGTTGTAGTAGTCGTTTTACAATATATTCCCCCCTTTTGGGGGTACCAAACCCCCAAAACAACAAACAATGTCTCTTGGTCCAGTCTTGGCCCCTTGGCACCGTTACCATTTTCCGGAATGGCTCGTCTCAGTCGGCGGGTTCCCTTGGTAGGTGCCAACTCCACTGGAACACTCCCTTCCTAAACCAGTCCACGGGACAACCAGTTCAGGATTGTTTTTATTAACAATATTATTAGTGGGGAAAAAAATACACAACATCATTTTCCAGGTTTTTACTGAATAAGGCACACAGAATGTACATGAATAAAGTATTTGGGAAATACTATTTATAGTATAAAGTAGTATGTCAATTTTTTGTCACAATTAAAGCAAGTTGGCAAGTAAAGAAGTAAGTGAGTTAGTAAAGAAAAGGTGCTGTCACATGACTTTGGTGTATGTCAGCAGGATAGTATTCATCAGAAAGAAGTAGGGATGGGTACTTTTATAGGCAGTGACCCAATTTCGTCACTAGCGTACTATTGAGCACCAATTCAAAAGGTACCATGTTTTTCGGTACCCAAACAGCAGTGTCGTGGCGCCGCCTCGAGCGACATTCAATTCACGGGAGAAGAAGACGAAGCCAGAGGGACGGGGCAATGTTTACACCAACAAGGAGACAAATTAAAAGTACAGAAGCTGAACTAAGTTGTATTTTTAAGTACTGTATATAGATAAGTACTGTTGTATTTCATATTGAATTGTTTCGCTTTACTGAAGAAGCGAAATAAAGAAAGTCAAACTGCTGAAACAAAAACAAAAAAAACTAAACAATATTATTAGTGAGTAAAGCAGTGGAAGACAACAGCAAGAAAATAATACAGTAATTCTTCACTATGTTTTGGTTTTTCAAGAGTAATTATTTCATAAATGTTGGCCGTTCGGTGTTTGGCTATGGCCTATTATTAATAATAATAATATATAATGTTAGATGACATTAACTTTCACACTACCTGGAGACGGGCTACTCAGTGGAAAAAAGGCTGTCCTCTCATTCCATGTGGAAGTGGTAACTTTTTGTCATCTTTGTCCTCCGTTCCCTTTCTTAAAGGGATCGCGCAAAGTGATACGACGGCAGAGAAAATAACGCTGAGTGATTTGGGAAGTCAGATTTCTTCTAGTTGGCATTTTTTGTGATGCAAATGTATTATGCTTTTAAACGCGCATTGCAGGGGTCTCAAACTCAATTTATTTCGGGCCACTGGAGCTCGGGTCTGGGTGAGACTGGGTCGCATCAGGTTTTCCAAAAAAAAAAAAAAATTATTAATTTATTTATTTAATTTATTATTTATTATTATTATTTAATTATTTAATACATTTATTAAAAACAAAATATTTTTTAAAATTTCGCTTTGGTTCCAATTTTCTACAATAAAAGCTCTGATAAAACATTCCACTGTTCTCAAATTTCTTACTTTTTATTTTTCCACACAAAATAAGATGAAAAATAAATAAACAAATCAAGAATAAAGAAAATCAATCTTTTTATTTACAACATATTGCGCAACTGCAGGGTCTTGAGACACATGCTAACTCGCAAGCTAGAGAGCTAGCGACCTAAACGGTAGCCTTCAAGTTATTTCCGTTCAACTTAAATAGCCAAAAACTTACCACTTCCACACGGATAGGGAGGATAACTATTAACAGTTATTTAACCTTTAACATGAACATGAATCAAACGTAATCATTTTTTCTGGGTACATGATACCATACAGCATCCATATCAAACTTGTGCGGGCCGCACTAACATTAAACTTTCATATCAAAGCGGGGGCCTCAAACTAGTGTCCTGCGGGCCACATTTGGCCCACGGGCCACGTGTTTGAGACCCCTGGCGTATTGTTTGGAGAAGCCAAACTCATTACTTACTAATTAAGTCGTCGTTGACGGGCTTCGCTGCTTATGGGCATGTCATACAAGTTCATGCCAAAAAATCTGAACTATCCCTTTAAATGTAGAATAAGTCAATTAGCAAGGCTAACTATTAAGCTAGGTAGTTTGCTATGCTAACTGTGGCCATCCCTTATGAGTTGCCTGTGCAATGTGACGGAAAAAAAGAAGTGACTATTGCAGTGTTATTTTCCACAGGGTTCAAATAATGTAAACAAATTCTTGTTGATTACCTGTGTAGCTTCCTGTAGTCGTCGAAGTGAACTGAAGTGACATCCAGGTCATTGATATAGTGCACAATAACGTAGTACATTGTACTCTCAGTAAACATATTGTAGTGTTTGAAGTTGTAGTTGATGAAATTACCTGTTACCCGGGAAACAATAATTAATTAGTAATGTTATTGTTAAATAGTATTAGTTAATGTTAGTTAATGCTATTTTATGTGATCTGTTATTATGTTATTATGGCTTTTTTGCTCACAAAAACATGTTTTGTTGGTAAATATAACTGTATCAACAGCGTACACAGATATTTGTAAAAAATAAAAAAAAAAACCCGAAAACTGAAAATGATCATCGACACGGACACGACCCGTCATATCGACGTCGTCGACACCCGCATCGACCCGGGCCGCCCCGGCTGCGTGCTGCCTGTGACTGGCTGGAGGTTGTGTGACTCCGACACGTCAAAGATTGGGATTTCACACACAAGCTCGCACAATTTCACAGTCATATTCCGTTCATTACCGTTGCACACAATAACGTCACCATGTTGTGGACAGCGAGCCACGTCATCCGGACATTTTCCTCCACTTCTGTGAGTAAAACGTCTTCAATGATTTTTACTGCATTATTAAATGAACGATGCCACGTTTATGCGTTTGAAAACACGAAGGGACAAAACCACGACCACGACCACTCTTCCATTGGAGTGTGAATGATTCAATCCTTTAAGAATACGATGGGAATTGTTTTTATTGTGTTGCATACTGTGTAAAACCGAGCCGTGTTGCATCAGCTTCAATCTCTTTACACGGATTACGATATTGGTTGGAGCAATTATTATATATATATGAAATAATCGCTTTTTGGCGCCACTACAGCATAAATGTCCAACAATCAACAATGCTTGATAGTCGTCAAAGCGGTGAAAATGCACTTGACAGCAGCAACTTCCAGCGGCTTGGGAAACTCTACACCCGTTTTTCCCTGACACATGTAGGGGACAGATATGGGACGGGGCTGGGCGTGGTTAGGATCCAGCCAATGGCTGTTCTCACATGTGCGTTCAGCCAATGGCAGCGCTTAATGATAAGGCTAAGGGCGGGGCTAAGCACACAAGTGGCCATGTGTAACGCAAACAGATTTCTTCTCGGAATTGAAGGAGAACCAGAGTAGGCTGGCTGGAGGGACTAGCAGGGGTGCAGCCAGGAATTCTAGGCTCCATTAACCTTCCTCTGGTGGTAGCTTTCTGGTATAATTTCTTATTTTAACGGGTCGGTTTTGACCCGTGTATTAAATCAGCTATAAAATACACTAAAAACAGTAAGTTACCATCATATTTGCTTCTCATGTCTTGGTTACCGTCTTAGGCTTCCTCATCCATGAAAATGTTGCTTTTAATACTTTTGGTGTGGGCATGGAGGCATTTTTTTTGTCACTACACCCCTGATTTCAATTTCCAAAAATGGTCAAATGAACCTCAAAAGAATCATATTCATAAATTTGTTACCTGGCTATTACTGAGGGATATAGAACATATCTCTTAAATCAGGGGTGCTCACACTTTTTCAGCATGCGAGCTACTTTTAAAATAACCGAGTCAAAATGATCTACCCACTACAAAAATGCAAAACATCTATTTATTTTCAAATGTATTGAGGATTATTTGTACGTACAATGTATGTTGATGTACCTTACATAACCAAATGAGCCAATATTGCAAAACACACATAATTAACTATTAACATTTTTTGTAATTACCTGAGTTTACTTTGATGACTTGCACTGAATTGAACCAGCCAGGGATGCATAGTCCGGACAGTAGCTGCTGATAGCCAGCCTCAAGCACACTTCCAAATGTTTATCAGTCATGGATAATATCCGTATCATAATATCCGTATAATATTCCATATCCGTATGGAAGTGATATGTTTTTGCCTTTTTACTTGGTCCAGCTCCTTCACTCATTTTAGTGACCATAAACTTTAGCGAGGGCTTTCAAATCTCGCAATTCGCCGACTAGCTTAGCACTTTGCATCGTTGTTTACGCATGAGCGGTGACCTAAAGGTCAAAATTCAGTTGTCATCTGACTGGTTGTCCTGTATGTCAATCAAGTAACGGGGATGGATGATAGGTTGACATCGTAAGTTCTGCTGCACTTAGAGACGTTGTTTGATTTGATTGGTCGCCCGAAGGGCAACATTCAGTTGTCATCTGAATGGCTGCCCTGTATGTCAATCAAGTGACGGCATTGATGCTGGGATGATATTTTTGTAATGTCACGCCGCGATCGACCAGCGATCGACCAGTACCACCTCCGCGATCGACCGGTAGCTCGCGATCGACTTAATGAGCACCCCTGTCTTAAATCAATTACTTTTATTTATTTTCTCATTTTAGTTTTTCATTTTAATTTTTAATTAGTTTAATTAGTTTTAAATTGAGTTTTTCCTCATAATAAATTTTACATTAAAGAGGAAGGTTAAAAAAAAACCCTATTGCCCCCCCCCTCCCATCTATAAGTACGTAACATTGTCAAGCATTAAAGCATAATAATGTCCTGTTCCCTCCCTCTCATTACAGTATCATATGCAGAATAAGCTCAAACTGGCTATAATTGGCCAGAGCCTGTTTGGTAAGGAGGTGTACAGCAACCTGAGGAAAAAGGGTCACAAGGTGGTGGGCGTGTTCACGGTACCTGATAAGGATGGCAAGGCTGACCCCCTTGGTGAGTACTGACTTTTAAATCACTTGCATTATTCATCTCCTGTTGCACAAATTAGTATTTGGCTGTACTTATACTATTATACCAATTCACTATACTATACTATACTATTAACAGGCTGCACGGTGGTCGAGTGGTTAGCACGCAGGCCTCACAGCTAGGAGACAAGGGTTCAATTCCACCCTGGGCCATCTCTGTGTGGAGTTTGCATGTTCTCCTCGTGCGTGCGTGGGTTTTCTCCGAGTACTCCGGTTTCCTCCAACATTCCAAAAACATGCTAGGTTAATTAGCCACTCCAAATTGTCCATAGGTATGAATGTGAGTGTGAATGGTTGTTTGTCTATATGTGCCCTGGGATTGGCTGGCCACCAGTCCAGGGTGTACCCCGCCTCTCGCCCCTCGTGAGGAAAAGCGGTAGAAAATGAATGAATATAGTACTATAGCTAGTATTATATTGGTACTAGGGCTGTCAATGGATGAACACATTTACTACATTTACACCCTGATTAATGCTAACTCATAATTGATTGCATTTAATCACAGATAGATTAAGAATTAGAAGATTTGATCTCTAGTGAGTAGGGATTTAAATCTCTTTGTGGTAAACGGTTCCATATGCAACTACGATATCTACATCAAATTGTATATACATTTTGGAAGTACTGGCTATTTTTGTATTCGAAAAATTAATATACGGTTGGAAATGTCCCACTTTGTTTGACAGTCCTTGAATGCAATACTACTGTATTGTAAGTATTGTATGAGCAACAAATGGTTGCTTTTGTAAATACTGTATCATGTACTTGCATGTCATGTGTGGGTGTGTTTGCTGTTATTTACGAGTGTCTGTGAATGCAACGGGAGCTAGTGTCCGAGGCGTTGAAGTGATGAACCTGAATGCACCGTTTTAGAGAACGCCAGAGTAGCGCTTTGCTAGTTTTGATGCTGGAATCTTCCCTCTGACCCCGACTTCAAACACAACCAGAGTGGGCATCCCGGGAGGTGGGCCGTGGGTGGAATAATTAATAATTTTTAATTTTATTTGGGCAAATATATGAAACATTACAGTGCATTTCTTACATCAATCAAAATATAACTTTCCATTATTTTTGTTAGTTTTTGTTAGTTATTGTTTATTAGTTTTGTTTTCCCCTGTTATTATTATTATTATTGTAATATTATCATTGTGATTATCATTATTGTCATTATTGTAATAATCTTTATCATGATTACCATTATTATTATCGCCATTATAAGCATCATTAATATTACCATTTTCATCATTATAGTTGTAACAATTTTTTTTTAAATTATTTAATTTTCCAGACTTCATTGCTTCTCGTAGAGTGCTGTATTTAATTCCATCTGTTGTTTTCTGAAATCCGCAGTATTTGTGCTTTTATTGTCAATTTATTAGCCCACTTTTTCCCCCTAAGGAATTTATTGCATGTGTCTAATCTTGTGCATTAAAAAACAAGAACTTGAGACTGACAGGTGACCAACCCAAATTAAAACATGAAATCAAAATTGTTTTGTCAGGAAGCACAAATCAAAGGAAATGCAGCCGGAATAGGCGCAGATTCTGGAAAATGTCAAAAGTTTTCCGTGTGGGTTATTGTGTGTACCTGCTCTATAGGAGTCCGCCATCACAATGGTGTTGCCAATCACAATATGGGGGGACTATGACTTGTTTTTCTAGTCTGCATGGACTGTTGTTGTGATGATTTGCAGTCAAGTTGGAGTTTTTGTGTCAATTGTTGTTTTTCACGTTGAGCTGCAGTCATGTCACGGTGACACTGACTAACCAAAGTCATCCCTGTTTTAGGGTGTAGTCCACCTCTTAGCCCCGCATCAGCATCTGTAATAGATGATGAGAATGAGAATAATAAATGGACGGCTAATCTGTTCCTTCCTCTGCTTTTTTCAGCCTTGGCAGCCGAGAAGGATGGCACACCTGTGTTCAAGTTCCCCAGGTGGCGCGTTAAAGGAAAAGCCATCCCGGAGGTGGTGGAGGCCTACATGGCGGTGGATGCCGACATCAATGTCATGCCCTTTTGCTCTCAGTTCATCCCCATGAACATCATCGATCACCCCAAACACGGCTCCATCATCTACCACCCCTCCATCCTCCCGCGGCACAGAGGAGCCTCAGCCATCAACTGGTGAGGAATCGGTCCTGTGTTTTGTAAACGTGGGTGTAGACTCAGGTCTTCTGAGCCGGGTCGTAGTCATCGTGCTACTGTATCAGGCTTAGCAGCGGGTTTTTTTTTTATATTGGTAATGGTAATGGTTATGGTTTTATTTTTTTTTTCATTTGAACATGCATCAGATTCCAATTGAGTGCATCCCATAAACAGTTCACAGTTCCACATGTCCAAAAGGAGTAGGAAGAAGCAAAGCTTATTAAATCCTACCCCTCCATCTGGTACTTTTACAATCACTAACTCTTACATTTGTTCACTTCCTGCTAAATTAAATTAAATTAAATTAAATTAAATTAAATTAAATTAAATTAAATTAAATTAAATTAAATTAAATTAAATTAAATTAAATTAAATTAAATTAAATTAAATTAAATTAAATTAAATTAAATTAAATTAAATTACTGTTAATAGTTATTTAAAAATTAATTTAATTAATTAAATTAAATTAAATAACTGTTAATAGTTATTTAAAAAATAATTAATTTAATTTAATTTAATTTAATTTAATTTAATTTAATTTTAATCATCATTTACAATTTATTTACAAACATTTCTTTCCCTTTTCTCTGCATTACAACACGAGAAAACAAGTTAATATGAGCTAGCCAAGAAGGCACATCATTGGGACACAGTGATTTTGACACTTTAGTCTTAACAAAAAAACTTTTTTTCAAAAAGCATAACTGACCTGTTTATTAACTACAGTGCTACAGCGATATTGTTTTTGTAGCTGCTACCACAAAATATAATATTTCTGGCTTTGCGATTGGCCTGCACTGTAAGCTAGCTGAAATTAACTTATTTTCTTGTCTTACAATGCAAAAAAAAAAGGGAGAGGTTTATGAATGATGGGCAAAATTGTAAGCAAAGTGCAGTTCCCCTCAAAACATGAGCCCGATTTTTGAACGGCTCACCTAGATCCAGATCCCCTTAAGGCAGGGGTCTCAAACTCAATTTACCTGGGGGCCACTAGAGCTAGGGTCTGGGTGAGACTGGGCCGCATCAGGTTTAAAAAAAAAAAAACAACCAAAAAACGCATTTATTAAAAACAGAAAAATGAATAAACTTTGCTTTGGTTCCATTTTCTACAATAAAAGCTCTGATAAAACATTCCACTGTTCTCAAATATCTTACTTTTTATTTTTCTACACAAAATAAGATGAAAAATAAATAAACAAATCAAGAATAAAGAAAATCAATCAATCAGTAATAAATAAATATAATAATAATAATAAAAAGTTAAGAAAGCACATATAGTTGGTGGGTAGACAAATGATTTTTTTCAGATGAAAATGAACAAAGCATTATTAGAGCCCTGTAGACATGACAAAACACGACTATAGTCACATTTATACTCTTTTTATTTACAACATATTGCGCAACTGCAGGGTCTTGAGACACATGCTAACTCGCAAACTAGAGAGCTAGCGACCTAAACGGTAGCCTTCAAGTTATTTCCTTTAAACTTAAATAGCCAAAAACTTACCACTTCCACACGGATAGGGAGGATAACTATTAACAGTTATTTAACCTTTAACATGAACATTAATCAAACGTAATAATTTTTTATTTTTCGGGGCCTCAAACTAGTGTCCCGCGGGCCGCGTGTTTGAGACCCCTGCCTTAAGGAGCCATAAATCCCATCTGTAGACTCTGGAAGTCTTGCTAATGTTTATCTCTGCTAACTAGCTGTAGGTTTATTTTCACGAGATATCTGGTGTGTCATTAGGACCCTGATTGACGGGGATGAGAAAGCTGGCTTCACGGTGTTCTGGGCCGACGACGGCCTGGATACTGGACCAATCTTGCTGCAGAGGGAATGTACCGTTGAACCCAACGACACCGTGGATACGCTCTACAACCGCTTCCTGTTCCCTGAGGGCATCAAGGCAATGGTAACAATTGATGAACGTCATTGTGGTTCATCTCATTATTTTACGCTTTTTGTTGTTGGATTCACTACTTTTTTTTTTTATTGTCATTTCTGTGTTTTTTTTTTACATTCTCACTACTCCGCTCACCGTGAGAACCCAACATGTCCCGCCACCCCGAATACCAAAAAGCCAGTGCAGGTCTGGGTGATATGTCGAAATGAAAAAAAAATCTATATTTCCGTTAAGCACGATATCAAAACCAAGCATATGGTTCATATAAATTGTAGATATAGACTGGATTTGATGCAGAGGTCTCATGTTTCAAGATGGCGCCGTTGGAGCGCAAGCTAGTTACGACAGCTCCGTTTCTCCTGCAGCGTTTTTAGTGTTTAATCGTAATTTTTATTTATTACTTCTTTATTGTTTTGGTGCCAGGCCGAACCCTTAAGCAAGTGTGCGGCAATGGATGTTCATCTTGTTACGTTTGTAGCTGGCCGCTAGCACCGTTGTTGACACTCAGGAGCAGCTGTTAGCAGCTGTTAGCATCCCTTCGCTAATGTCCAATGATCGGATATCCTTGCGGAAAGGGACGTGAACGCTTTTCATTGTAATCTCTTCAGGCGCCAGAGGTTTTTTTTTCAAGAAAATATTCAGTTTTGCTACGACTATTTTAAAAGGGTTGTAGATTGAAGATGGTTCAAGATGAATATGTTCTATAAATGAGAAAAGTCACGAGTATAACCCAACGTTTGTCACTTATCGAAGGGATGTGTTTTGAAAAATGTCTGGTAGTGAACGAACATGTATTTCACAATTCCTCTGATCCCCGCTGTAGCATTTTAGCATCCTTGTTAACACATATTACGATATTTTTCTTGATGTAACAAACTGAAGATGAATTTTGTACGTAATGCCGTCCTACAGCCGCGTTAGCATGTCCAGATATCCAACTTTGTATGTGATTTTTAGCATCTTCGTGTGTCGTGTGGGTGCAGTATGTTTTGTCAACATTGTGGATTTTTGTTTTTTTTTTTTTTGGGGGGGGGGGGGGAATTTGCAAACATGCAGAGTTCAGAGTCACACTGCCAGCTGTTTTCTAGCAATGAACACAACAGGAGACATGCGGATGCAGACCACAATTCATTCAAATGCTGTAAAAAAAAAATGCTAAATTGTATGAAAATTCTGCAAAACAAGATGAAAGGTGATGTAGCAAGGGAAGTCATCCATTTGATTGGCTGAGATCATCTGTATAATAGTAATAATTATGTATTTAACAGTAAAAACATTTGTCAAGTGCTGTTATCCGTAAAGAAAATCGATGCATCCAAATCCTCACAGTTGGTTTTCCGATGTAGGTGGAGTCGGTGCAGCTCATTGCTGATGGAAAGGCACCACGAATCCCACAGTCGGAGAAAGGTGCAAGCTACGAAGGCATCCAGAAGAAATCCAATGCCAAGGTGAGATTTCAAGTCAAGTACTCTCCAAATAAAAAAAGCATCAGTGGAAGTCAATTTGTGTAAAATGATATATGATATATATATATACAGTGTACTGGGCTCATTTGAACTCCATGTACAGGTCAGAAGAATGGAAAAGCATAAGAGGTTCCCCTTGATTTGAAAAGATTATTTCCAGTGTGATCACATGAAAAATTCCATATTTAGTAACACTACTTCAATGAGGAGAGGGAAAACCAGTAAGAAGAAACAATACCTATCAAGTATCACCTATCAACTTGCAATGGCATCCACAGAACCGCTCCACACCTGATGGTCCGTTATCAGTTAATCAGTGATCCATTAACTTTCCTTCCCTGAATCATTCATGGATTATGTGAATGAGGCAACATCCTAAATGTGCTTTCTATTTGTGGTACAAACAAAATGCACGTTGGGGGGGGCACGTTTCCCCATCGACGCCGCCCCTACATGCTAAACCACTCCTACAAATCCCGAACTGTAAAGGAAGGAGGGGCCAGGAGTTTGCGATGTCATTTAGAAAAAAAAACCCACCAGTGGTTTTTGTTATTCATTCGTTCTAAAACAGGGGTCTCAAACACGCACCCCGCGGGCCAAATGTGGCCCGCAGGACACTAGTTTGAGGCCCCCGCCTTGATATGAAAGTTTCATGTACCCAGAAAAAATTATTACGTTTGATTCATGTTCATGTTAAAGGTTAAATAACTGTTAATAGTTATCCTCACTATCCGTGTGGAAGTGGTACGTTTTTGGCTCACAAGATGTTTTTGGCATCAATTGTTACCATTGCCTTGATGCCCTCAGGGAACAGGAAGCGGTTGTAGAGCGTATCCACGGTGTCGTTGGGTTCAACGGTACATTCCCTCTGCAGCAAGATTGGTCCAGTATCCAGGCCGTCGTCGGCCCAGAACACCGTGAAGCCAGCTTTCTCATCCCCGTCAATCAGGGTCCTAATGACACATCAGATATCTCGTGAAAATAAACCTACAGCTAGTTAGCAGAGATAAACATTAGCAAGACTTCCAGAGTCTACAGATGGGATTTATGGCTCCTTAAGGCAGGGGTCTCAAACACGCGGCCCGCGGGACACTAGTTTGAGGCCCCGAAAAATAAAAAATGATTACGTTTGATTAATGTTCATGTTAAAGGTTAAATAACTGTTAATAGTTATCCTCCCTATCCGTGTGGAAGTGGTAAGTTTTTGGATATTTAAGTTGAAAGGAAATAACTTGAAGGCTACCGTTTAGGTCGCTAGCTCTCTAGTTTGCGAGTTAGCATGTGTCTCAAGACCCTGCAGTTGCGCAATATGTTGTAAATAAAAAGAGTATAAATGTGACTATAGTCGTGTTTTGTCATGTCTACAGGGCTCTAATAATGCTTTGTTTTGTGAAAGGTAGAAAAAGCTAGTGAATGTTCACCAGGGTTTTTTTCTCCCACTCAGATCAACCTTGCTCAGCCAGCTCAGGCCATCCACAACTGGATCCGGGGCCATGACAAAATCCCAGGAGCCTGGACGCTCATTGATGGCCAGGTGTGTTTCTTGGCACACATCACATTTCTGCACTTTTTTTTCGTTTTAAAAAGAAACAGCCTTCGTTTTTTGCTTTTCTTTTGAATGTGCAAGCATGTCACGTACGGAACTGGATGGATTATTTTGTCTTTTGATGCGTTTTTATTCCAAAAATAGAGTGCACCGATTACAAATTTCTGCCGATTTTGATATTGGCCGATACCAATTTAAAAAATAATAATTGACAGCGGGGCTGCACAGCGGTGGAGTGGTTAGGCACAGACCTCACAGCTATGACACCAGGGTTCAATTCCATCCTCGGCCATCTCTGTGTGGAGTTTGCATGTTCTCCGGGTTAATGCTAGGTTAATTGGCGACTCCAAATTGTCCATAGGTATGAATGTGAGTGTGAATGGTTGTTTGTCTATATGTGCCCTGTGATTGGCTGGCCACCAGTCCAGGGTGGACCCCGCCTCTCGCTCAAAGACAGCTGGGATAGGCTCCAGCACCCACCGCGACCCTCGTGAGGATAAGCGGTAGAAAATGAATGAATGGTGGTACCCATCCCCAAATTTTGCATCCGGGCTCCATTCGCTGCCTGGCGGATGATCACATGGCAAGCGAGGAAGTGTTGATGTCGATACCGTCCTTTTTCATTATAATCCGATACAGATCTGTGGCCGATCGATGGGAGCACCCTAGTAAAAATAAGTATTGAGTCGGGACTTCAGTATTTCTACTGAGGTAGCAGCAATAAATGGAATAGAAGAATCGGGATTGTCCAAAGACCGGCTTGCCGCACAGAGCATGAGGTCAGGGGTCAGCAACCTGTGGCTCCAGAGTCGCATTCGTTGTGTCTCCCTTTGCAATGCTCAAATATATTTTTTACATGTCTTTGTATTGAGTTAAAAATCCAAATGGCTCTTTTCATAGTAAAGGTTGCCGACCCCTGATTTAGAAAAATACTTATTTTTACCGCAACGAGACCTCAAGTTTAGTCGCACGCCATTTGTGCTCCATCCACATTACTCATTACTAGCATACAGCAGTAGTACCGGCGACCTGCATTGGGTATGCATCGTGTACTGCATCAGGAACAGCGTCCCTTTTCATACTGCATTTTTGTGTCATCAGCGATATGAAGTCCAGGTGGTCATCCGTATGTCTCTCATTGTCTGTACTTACTGTACTTCCAGTATAACTCCGATACTGCAAACACTACAGTAAACGAGACTAGAGGATGTTTGATGATGTTTGTTTCCCTAACTGTCGACACCCAGCCAGTTACCCTCTACGGGTCATCGGTGCTGCAAGGATCCGTTCCACCCGGCCAGCCACTGGAAGTGGAGGGAGCATCTAAACAAAGCCTGGTGGCAAAGAACGGGCTTGTCCTACACGGGAATGATGGCAAAGCAGTGAGTACCACAAAGTCTATGTCACGGAATTACCCAGGCGGTCATGAAGGCACCTTTACCTGTTTTTATTCCAGGTCCTTGTCAAGAACCTGCAGTTTGAAGACGGAAGAATGATTGCCGCTTCAAATTACTTTTCATCCGGTGAAACTCAGAGTGTGGAATTAACCGACAACGAGAAAACCGTTGTGGAGGAGATTAGGGCAAGTTGCAAGTCAATGTTCTTGTGTTCTTGATCTTCAATGTTCTCCACCGATCCACCTCTTTTTGCCACATAACCTCAGAATGATTGACTTTTCTGTTACTGATTATAGAATATCTGGAAGGGCATCCTCAGCAACGTTCTAGCCATTGAGGACAACACGGACTTTTTCAAGTCTGGAGCCGCTTCCATGGACGTGGTCAGGTGAAGAAACACACGTTTGCTTAAAGGAAGTCTAGTGCTGCACCAATCCAAGCCCAGTCCTAATAATACATCATGGTAATGGTAATGGTAATGGTAATGGTAATGGTAATGGTAATGGTAATGGTAATGGTAATGGTAATGGTAATGGTTTTATTTCATTTGAACATGCATCAGATTCCAATTGAGTGCATCCCATAATCAGTTCCCAGTTCCACATGTCCAAAAGGAGTAGGAAGAAGCAAAGCTTATTAAATCCTAACCCTCCATCTGGTACTTTTACAATCACTAACTCTTACATTTGTTCACTTCCTGCTTTCCTAATATAGTTTCCTAATTTTTTTTAAGTTTTTTTTGTTTAAATTAAATTAAATTAAATTACATTTAATTTAATTTAATTTAATTTAATTTAATTTAATTTAATTTAATTTAATTTAATTTAATTTAATTTAATTTAATTTAATTTAATTTAATTTAATTTAATTTAATTTAATTTAATTTAATTTAATTTAATCAGTCATTCATTCATGAATGAATAAATTGTTTTGTGGCAATTTATTCATTAATTTAATTTAATTTAATTTAATTTAATTTAATTTAATTTAATTTAATTTAATTTAATTTAATTTAATTTAATTTAATTTAATTTAATTTAATTTAATTTAATTTAATTTAATTTAATTTAATTTAATTTAATCAGTCATTCATTCATGAATGAATAAATTGTTTTGTGGCAATTTATTCATTCATTAAATTTAATTTAATTAAATTTAATTAAATTTAATTAAATTTAATTTAATTTAATTTAATTTAATTTAATTTAATTTAATTTAATTTAATTTAATTTAATTTAATTTAACTTAATTTAATTTAATTTAATTTAATTTAATTTAATTTAATTTAATTTAATTTAATTTAATTTAATTTAATTTAATTTAATTTAATTTAATTTAATTTAATTTAATTTAATTTAATCAGTCATTCATTCATGAATGAATAAATTGTTTTGTGGCAATTTATTCATTCATTCATTCATGAATGAATGACTGAATTAATTTAATTTAATTTAATTTAATTTAATTTAATTTAATTTAATTTAATTTAATTTAATTTAATTTAATTTAATTTAATTTAATTTAATTTAATTTAATTTAATTTAATTTAATTTAATTTAATTTAATTTAATTTAATTTAATTTAATTTAATTTAATTTTAATTATTAAAAAAATAACCTTAAACTGTATTATAGAAAGCAGGAAGTGAACAAATGTAACAGTTAGTGATTGTAAAAGTACCAGATGGAGGGGTAGGATTTAATAAGCTTTGCTTCTTCCTACTCCTTTTGGACATGTGGAACTGGGAACTGATTATGGGATGCATTCAATTGTAATCTGATGCATGTTCAAATGAAATTAAACCATTACCATTACCATTACCATTACCATTAGCAATTTATCGATCAGCAAAACGTATCATGTCAGGACTACCCATCCGTCATGTTATGAACTTGTATTTGTGTAGAAATGTGTAACTTCCCACTTCCAGATCTGCAGACGCCAGGACCGCTACTGCATTTACTCTTATTAGTAAATAGAAATAATCAATAATTCATTCCCTCTCTCCACACTCCGTCTCTCTATGACGTTTACTATAAAAATGAGCACAACACCAATGCCGTTTGACATGATTTGAATATTGTGACTGATGACAAAAGCACGGAGCGCTATCAACCATTGGCATGTCCATCCATCCAGGTTGGTGGAGGAGGTAAAGCAGCGGGCCGGTGTTGTCCTTCAGAATGAGGATGTCTACATGGCTACCACCTTCCAGGACTTCACTCAGATGCTGGTCCGTAAGATGAGAGGTGAAGAAGACGAGAGCGATCTGGTCATTGACTATGTGAGTTTGGGCAACACTTTCTTGCCGTTTTAAAGGCGCAACCTGCATCTTTTCTGTTTGAAATACACACACGCTCCTCTGCAAGCAGGAAGTGAAAAGGCGGCGATGCGGGTTATACATTACATATATACATTATACATATATATATATACGTTATACATTACATTACATATACATACATTTTAGCCCACTCAGCTTGCCATGTATTGTGTGTGTAAGTGCGGTCAAGTTGTGCAGTGTTGTACTCAAGCACATTGTGACGTAAAAAAAGTGTCATATTTCCCACAGCTCAAATATGAATAGTTTTATTTAGGTGTTTTTTTCTTAACAGAGATGATCTTTTTAGTGTTTCCCAGTTTTTGTAAATGGATGGAAAGTACACGTTTGAACAAAATGTGTTATCGTGGCAGACCTAGTTCTCACCAGTGTTGTTTTTGGCAGCCATTTTTATCTTAGTTTCAGTGTTCTTGATGAAAATGCTTCTTATTTTAGTCACATTTTATCCATATGTGATGTGATGAATACCAAATCAAATGTAGCTATAGAGATGGTAGGTATAAAGAATACCAGTGTGATGAGTAGGCCTGTCACGATAATCGATAAATCAAATGGTATTTTAATAGTGATATGGTATTTTAATAGTGATCATTCTACTGTCTTGTCATCTCTGCTGGAATCTCTGATTGACTGATATGAGAAATGTAAGAATATTACCTTAATACCTTTGTAACTATACTAAATTGTTAGAGGTACCCAGGCTAACATGCATAAATATAGAGGTAGGGATTATCATTATTATTATCATTAATTATTATTAATTATTACTTTACAAAAAATAGTAATAATGGACAGCAAGACACCATTGCTTCAAAAATTGGTTTGAGCACAGACCTAAAACCTTGCTTCCTAATGCACAAGACTAGACACACACAAACTAATAAACACGTCTAAAAACCTCAGGTAGGGTTTAACAAGAAGAAACTGATGTTTGGGTTGGTCACCTGTCCAGACACAGTCTCAACTTCTTGTTTTTTAATGCATAAGATTAGACACATGCAATACAGTAAATAAGTAAATGTCACAAAAAAAGTGGGCTAATAAATTGACACACAAAGACTGCAGATTTCAGAAAATAACAGAAGAAATCTCTACACTCTACAAGAAGCAATGAAGTCTGTAAAATTAAATAATTAAAAATAAAAAAAATCACAAAATTTTTAACTATAATGATGAAAATGGTAATATTAATGATGATTATAATGATGGTAATAATGATAAAGATTATAACAACAATGATAATAATAATAATAATAATATTACAATGAAAATAATAACAGGGGAAACAAGACAGTGGCATGAACATGATTATATCTTGCAAAAAGGGGTAGGCATTTATAAGCTTTTGCTTCAGCCTACTCCTTTTGGGCTTGGGATCAGATAGTTGAATATATATATGTAAATAATGGAAAGTTATATTTTGATTGATGTAAGAAATGCACTGTAATGATTCACATATTTGCCCAAATAAAGGGAAAAAAAAAAAAAAAAAATTAATAAAACAATTTCAAAAAATAGGTTGCTAATTATGAGTGGCCAGAGTGCTAGCACCACAGAAATAATATGCTAACATGAATGAAGGCATAGAAGTGAAGGTTTGTAAGGTGATGCTTTCTGTTTTTCAACAGAATGAGCAAGATGAGAGCAAGAACAAAGACAACAAAGACAACTGTAAATAGAGTATAAACAAAATAGTGCAAAAATAGTGCGTGCTCACAGTCTCTACGGTTATATGGCAGGTATGGCATCAATTGACCATACTTGAGCACCATCTACTGGTTCAAATGTGAATTACACCCCTTATAGAAATAATTCATACTACAAGGTGCACCAGATTATAAGGCAAAGTCTCAATTCCGGTGTCTATTTCTGCACGGCAAAAGGCAACAGTGAGTTTAGTTGAACTTTATTCTACTATTGAACAATACACTCAGCATATTTTTAATTAATCATCTCTCACAAATGTGACAGATTAAATATACACACAATACTAGGCAGAAAAGTCATGTTTTTGATAGGCCACCTTCTAACACTTTCATCACATTTTAGTCACCAAAGATTAGATTGTTTAGCTCGTCACGGAAGTCATGGAAAAAATGAAATAATCATTTCGTCATCCTTGTATGTCAGCTTATGACCGGTACTTGATCTTTGTGGGCGATTTGTGACTGATACCATGAAACGTTGTTTTGTGCGCTACCAGGCAATCCAAGAAGTCAACAACATGACCGTGAAAATGCCACACCAGTGTTTCATCGATGGCTGTTTTGTGGATGCCGAGAATGGCAAGACCTACGATACCGTCAATCCAACTGACGGATCGGTAAGTGAAGTCGAGACGATACCGTGAATCCAACGGTAATTGATGCCAGGATGCTTTTGCGTCAGCGTCAAAGCTCGTCATCGTTGCCGTCGTTTCCATATGTTGCATTCTTTTCCAGGTCATCTGTAAGGTGTCTTACGCCTCAGTGGGGGATGTGGATCGTGCGGTGGCGGCTGCCAAACAAGCTTTTGTTCATGGGCCCTGGGGAAGGATGAACCCCAGAGACAGAGGAAATCTACTTTACAAGTGAGTTGCCAAAGTATTATGGCCACAATGAGAACAAATCGGACATTTTGAGAATAAAAAAAGTGGTAATATTAGCTTTGACCAAGGCCAAAGGTCACATAAGTCCCCCGTTTTCCTAACTTTTACAGTGGAGTATTAAAATAATCGGAGAAAAATTCCATCCATCCATCCATTTTCCTCCGCTTATCCGGGTCCGGGTCGCGGGGGCAGCAGTCTTAGAAGGGAAGCCCAGACTTCCCGGTCCCCGGCCACCTCCTCCAGCTCCACCGGGAGGACACCAAGGCGTTCCCAGGCCAGCTGTGAGACATAGTCCCTCCAGCGTGTCCTAGGTCTGCCCCGGGGCCTTTTCCCGGCTGGGCATGCCCGGAACACCTCCCCAGGGAGGCGTCCGGGAGGCATCCGGACTAGATGCCCGAGCCACCTCAACTGACTCCTCTCGATGTGAAGGAGAAGCGGCTCTACTCTGAGCCCCTCCCGGATGGCTGAGCTCCTCACCCTACCAGATTTGGCCGCCGAAGACCAGGTCGCCTACGCACCCGCCCTTGACCGCCTCCCAACACACATTGCACCGGACCCTTATGCTTGCCCCCGTAGGTGGTGGGTCTACGAGGGGGAGATCCCGTGTGGCTTCTTCGGGCTGGGCCCGGCCGGGCTCCACGGGTGAAGGCCCGACCACCAGGCGCTCGCCTGCGAGCCCCTCCCCCGGGCCTGGCTCCAGGGTGAGGCCCCGGTATCCCACATCCGGGCGAGGTACGCTTTCTCCTCTCGTTCTTGCTCATATGGGTCTTCTGAATCACTCTTGGTCTGACCCGTCACCTCGGACCTGTTTGCCTTGGGAGACCCTACCAGGGGCATATAGCCCCAGACAACATAGCTCCTCGGATCACTCGGGCACTCAAACCCCTCCACCACGATAAGGTGGTGATTCACGGAGAGGCGGAGAAAAATTGTGAACTGAAAATGACAGGCATTGCCCAAATAGCAAATAATATCACTTCCAAAGGGCAGAGTTTAGGGGAGTATTATCCGCTTTGTTTACTGTGATATTTCACCTTAAAAAGTGTTCATGGTTCCCATTTGGCAGTACGGAATCAACCATAATACATTTTGTGAATAAAATCAGGGGTGTTGTCCCTTCGCGGTCCATGTCTCCCTCGGCTCAGGGCTTGGGTTGTGGGACCCCTGGCTCCCCTGCCCTGTTGCACCCCACAATGTGGCGCTTCGGGGGGCAGGGTCTTGGGGGGCCGGCCTCGGCTCTGCCCACCCCCGTGGGGCCGGTGCTTCTCTGAGGATGGGAGCTGGACCTTGCTGCGTGGGGTGAAGTTTAGTGGGTGGTAAAAGGAAGTCCGTCCCCTTTCATACGTTCTCACTCACTGACAAGTACACATAAGTACACATATGTATACACACGGCAACAGAAATACACACATCTGCATGCACACTCACAGTACTTGCTTTTTTGTGCTTTTGTGCACAACCCACCGACGTGTCCTTGATGTCATTATGTTAATGCAAATTAACCTGCACTCCTCCTGTTTGACCCTCGGCCCCCACCGTAGTTTGGTTGAAGCACAGTAACTCTGTAGCCACACGCTGGAACAAATATTGATGGCAAATGGAGAAAGAAAAGAGTATTTAGATTGGTAAAGTTAGCTTCAAAGCCCTGGTAGATGGCTCTTGTAGCAAGACCAAGGTTATTTGTATCTACTGTGGCTGTGTTTGACTTATCCTGGATTCCATGGCCTGCCAGAGACCGGAGCAGTGCAGGTATTGTTTTTATTGTCATATACAGTGCTACCTTGGCATAAGAGTGGCCCAACTAACCAGTGCTTTTCACATTTTTACATCTCTCTCTATTGACGGGCTGTCAATGTGATGAACGTGGCTGAAGTCCAGTGTTGTGCTAGCGTTAGCCATCTAATGCCATAAATCTTACCTTTATGCATTCCCACATCGTATCAGCATTTGGGAGCAAATATGAGGTGAAAGAAAAAGGGGGAAAATACATCTGTGGCGACCCACGGCGCTGCAGTGGGGGCACCAGCCACCCCAGTCGGTAAGCCCCACGAAAGGAGACACCCCAGGGCAGAGAGCCCCCACTGAGGAAACACTGGATATATGGGATAAAAAATATAAAAACATAAAAAATAAGAATATAGAAAGTATATATAGAAATAATGACATATAAAGTAAAATATTTAAGAACATTATTAAAAACTAAAGTAAAAATATAAAAACATTTGGTTAAGATCCAAAATATAAAATAACCATTAGATAAAAGTAAAGTTCAAAGGTTAAAAAAGAAGAGTATACTAAGAGCAACTAAGAGTTAAAATCCAAATTAAATAGGTGGGTCTTGAGCCTATTTGCAAAAATCTCAACATTCTCTACAGCCCTGGCTGTTCCACAAACGGGGCCATAAAACTGGAAAGATGCCTCACCGTGTGTCCGTGTTTTAACTCTGGGAATACATAACAGGCCGGTGTCGGAAAACCTGAGGGTCCCCGAGGGTTCGTAACTTAAAAGCAATTCAGAAAGATAAGGCCCACAACCCCTAAGACATTTAAAAACCATTACGAGAACCTTCAAATGGATCCTGAAACATACAGGGAGCCAATGCAGTCATTTTAGAAGCGGTGTAAAATATAGACTTGTGATGTTTCTTTTCGGAAGACCAGAAAGCAGGGCATTGCAATAGTCAATACGACTGGAAATAAAAGCATGCGTCAGCATCTCTCTATTTGCCCGAGAGAGGAACGGGCGGACTCTGGCTGTTTTTGTAACATTTTTAATGTGTGGAATAAAATTGAGCTCAGAGTCAAAAATGACGCCCGGATTTTTGACGTGATTGGATGGGTTTAAAGACAGTGTTTGTCATTTTGGTGACATGGAAATATACAGCTGTGAAAATTGATCCCGTGTCTCCTGATGACACTGCCAAGTGGGAGCATAAATCAATGAAAAAGAATGGGGCCTAAAATTGATCCTTGGGGCACACCACATTTGATCTCATGTATCCAAGCTTACCATGGATTTTGTGGCAGTGAGATAGGAAGTGAACCACTTAGGAACAGTGCCAGAGAGGCCAACCAGGGGTCCGAGTCTATTTAAAAGAATAGTGGGATCTACTGTATGGAAAGCAGCGCTTAGATCCAGTAGCAGATCCAAGGACTGGAAGCTTATGTGTGTCCAGGTCGTTAACAATTTTCAACAGTGCAGTCTCTGTACAGGGATTCATCCTAAAACCAGACTGAAACTTGTCAAAGATTGAATGGTTAATTAAAAAGTTATTCAGCTGAGTAAAAACAATTTTTTCTAAATTTTTACTTCAAAATGCAAAGTTGGATTCAGGTCTGTAGTTATTAAGAATGCTGGTTTTTCTTCTTCAGAAGAGGCCTTTTTAATGTGTGGAATAAAATTGAGCTCAGATTTTTGAGGTAATAATCAGAAGGGTAATCAAAGGTCATACGTATGGATTTAGTTGAGTACCAGGTGTGTAAATCAGGTGTGAATATGTTTATGTTTTTCCAAATGAAGAAGACTTTCCACGTTGGACTTTTTTGCTTGCTGTGTAGGCTTGCTGACCTGATGGAGCAGCACCAGGAGGAACTCGCCACTATTGAAGCAATGGACTCAGGAGCCGTGTACACTCTGGCCCTGAAGACCCATGTGGGAATGTCTATCCAGACATTCCGCTACTTTGCTGGCTGGTGTGACAAAATACAGGTAGAGTAGTTCCATTTCCTACATAGTTATATGGGATATAAGATGCATGCACAACTTTGTGGACGTTTATATGGCTTAAAACTGCCCAAACGTAGTAATGGTAATGGTAATGGTAATGGTATTATGTTATATGAACAACAACAAAATACTTCACATCATTCAATTCACAGTTATTAATTACCAAATGGGCTGCACACAGTGGTGCGCTGGACAAAATGACGCTCCACCACCATGCGCCCCTATATTAAATGCCCCCCCGCCCCCCCCAACATTTTAAAAGTGAAAAGCACAAGACAGCTCATCGCTCATCTCCATGGCTGTGCTGCATGTATGTCCCTCCTTCCCCTCCCCTCCCCCGAAAATCAAAGATGAATATAACGTTGGTTGTTAAAATCCGTCTGTAGGATTCTTCATTTTCATGAGGAGGAGATAGCGAGAATATAGCATCCAAGGTTCAAGGAATGCAGGTGGATCACAAGCACGATGCCTAGATTAGCCTGCTGCTGTGTTTAATGTACCTGTCAGGAACAGATGGCATGTGTCCCAGGAGCTGGTCTTTTTGAGGCCTCTGATGTGCAGTCCAGCAGGCCCTGAGAGGCGTTCACTTGATGGCTTAAGATTAGACTCGTCTGTGTTAAACATTCTCCTTCCTTCTCTCTCTTCTCGTTTTGAGTCACGACTTGTGACATGTCTTGTGTCTTGACTTTCTTCTCGCGATTTTGTTCTACACGTGACGGGTCGCTGTAGTTGTTAAATGGTATTTGAGATAGAAGACAGAGAAGAGAAAAGCGCGTCAAGTTAGAGCACGGACATTCATTTGCATCAATTCCTCCAAGGACTGTCACTCTCGGATTGGACTTTTCAATCATAATAGGAAACGCCATGTTTGCCGGCGTAACGACAATTGACCAACTGACGATCATCAACATTGACGGAAGGATGCCAAGGAGCAGACGGGGACAGATGTTCTATAGGAGGCCATCCAAAAAATTAACAACGTATTATCCACTTCCAGCTGATGTTATTGTAAATTGTTGTGTTTTTTGTTCAAATGTTTTGTATTTCTTGGCCATCACCATTAACTACTAAAAGAATGTAGCAACTCCCAGGAGCTGATTGGTCCAAACATTGCATAACTTCCTATAACTCTGGGATTTGGTCAATTCCCCCTCCAACTGCTGTAATTGTAATGTTTTGCACTTCTTGGCCACTCTACACGTTAGTGCATGTAATAACTGTGGAAAAAAAGCAAAGGGGGTCAAGTCACCACTGCATAGTAGTTGTAATAATATTTAATAATAATAATATATTGATAATAAATTATTATTATTAAATAATAATTTATTATTAAATAAAAAACATTGATAATAAATTATTATTTAACAATAATAATTTATTATCAATGTTTTTTATTTAATAATAAATTATTAATAAATTAATATTAATAATTAATAATTACCAGTGCATGTAATAACTGTGGAAAAAAAGCAAAGGGGGTCAAGTCACCACTGCATAGTAGTTGTAATAATATTTAATAATAATAATATATTGATAATAAATTATTATTATTAAATAATAATTTATTATTAAATAAAAAACATTGATAATAAATTATTATTTAATAATAATAATTTATTATAAATGTTTTTTATTTAATAATAAATTATTAATAAATTAATATTAATAATTACCAATTACCAATATTAATTAATTAAAATTAATATTAATAAATAAATTATTAATAATAAATTTATTATTGAATTTATTATTGAATAAAAACGGATAATAAATTATTATTATTAAATTGTTATTACATTATTATATTATTAAAATAATAGTTTATGAATAATAATAATAACAATAGGGCATGCATGTAACATTTTTACAAGTGATTAGATGAATTGACCAATGATGATGACACAATGGTGTCCAGCTTCCCCATGCGTGCGTTCCAAAAAGTTCGATAAAAAACAAAACATCCCAAAACCAAATCCATTTTCCACAGGAAATGGTGTAAATCCAATGTATCCGTTCCAGACACCCACAAATATGGTTGTGGTTTTACAGTCAACAATAATAATAATTATCAATGACGTTGACAATGACTTGACTCTTGTTGATGGGAGGGGATGCCATCTTTGACGGCTCGTTATTGAGCAGTCATACCAAGGCGTCCAGCGCACTTGTTCTCAGCAAAATGATACAGTATAGGTCACACATGTTGTTACGAAAACTGGGCCAACGAAAGAAATCCCACGGCAAACCGAGGTTTGACTGCACCGTCAATCAGAATGCTTGAACAAGACACCATTGTTTGCAGGGCAAGACGGTCCCCATTAACCAGGCCAGGCCAAACCGCAATCTCACCTTTACCAAAAAAGAACCAATCGGGTAAGATTTATAGAGTAGAATTTACATTTGATTGAATGTTTCTATTTGTACTCGCTGTTGTTATCCAGTGACTGTACGTTTGTGTTCCAGTGTCTGTGCCATCATTATCCCTTGGAACTACCCCCTCATGATGTTGGCATGGAAAAGTGCTGCCTGCCTTGCAGCTGGAAACACTCTGGTTCTGAAACCGGCACAGGTAACCAGACATTTTACTCGGACTATTTTGACAATGCAGTTTTTCCTCGTTATCGCGGAGAAGAGGTTCCCAAAATAGCCCGCAATAAGTGAAATCTGCAAAGTAGGCAACTCATTATTTTTACTGTTATTATTAGAGATGTCCGATAATATGGCCCCACCGATATCATTGGCCTGATATCGGCATAAAAATGTGAGTCGAATGAACACCCATATAGCTAGGGTTGGGCATCGTTTGAATTTGAGCGATTCCGGTTCCGATTCCTTGTTTGGATTCTTAATGATTGTCGATTCCAATTCTTTTCAGAGGGCGCTGACCAAAGTTCTTGGATTTTTTGGGGGGGATATGATATTTTTATGAATTACTTAATTACCATGAATTTCTCCCAGGACTATTAATAACCAGTATATTAGTATCAAACCGTTGTACATGAATATAAATATTTAGAAGACTCTTTATGTAGGAGTACACGCTCACAAATAATAAAGTATAAATAAGTATAAATAATATGAGTATTTTAGTGCAAGAGGTCTCTCTTAGCCAATCAGCACTGTTGTGGTTCTACGTACATTTAGCCGGCTGCACATACGAAGACAAGGTGGAGGTCACATGACTATACAACATACTACTGGGAACAGTGGTAAATACAATAACACACATACAGAGCACTGATTGATTGCTCTAATGCACCACAAGGACGCAGAACACAAGGCATGTTCATATGCTGTAAAAAAAACAAAAACAAACTGCGAGTCTGTGAAAGGTGAACCGCGATGTAGCGAGGAAACAATGTCAGTTGAGTTTGCCAAGCATTCACGATGTCTCGTGTATCCAGGTAACGCCACTGACGGCGTTAAAATTTGCAGAGTTATCAGTGAAAGCTGGTATTCCAAAAGGAGTCATCAACATAGCACCGGGCTCAGGTATTGCACACCACAGCCACACCAAAGACATTATCGCTGCAGTGGTTTGGATTTTGACAATTCCCGAATGAAATATGCTCTCCTTTTCCAGGAGGAATGGTGGGTCAACGATTGGCTGATCACCCAGACATCCGCAAGCTGGGTTTCACTGGTTCAACACCCATTGGCAAACAAATCATGAAAAGGTATGACTTGATTCAGCATGATTTCTTCTTCCTGACAAGAATCTTTGACTACGATACGTTCTCCTGTCCTGAAGCTGTGCACTCAGCAACTTAAAGAAAGTTTCTTTGGAGCTGGGAGGGAAGTCGCCGCTCATCATCTTTAGCGACTGTGATATGGACAAGGCTGTTCGCATGGTAAGAGGGGCCCCTTTTTGTCATTAAACAACAGGTAAATAGTGGAACAGGGCAGGGAGTACTTTCACTGTTTGTGCAGGCCAACCAGCATGTACACATTTATGGTATTGAACCTGCAACGCTTGAATACGCTTCTATTCGATGCTTCACAGCTCTCCATTTGGTTGCATTTTCCTGGTTTCGCTTTAGAGTTCAGTGTGTTCAGTGCACATAAATATTCACAGTTGCTAACCCTGCGATACATATTGCAATATATTTTTTAAGTCATCAAATGACTTGAAAAGTCCAAAAATGTACCTCGATGGGGTACAAGCCAGTGTCCAACCAACCTGATGGGTCGAAGCCCGGGTTAACGACCGCCATCGGTGCTGTTCACCTACAGGGGGGCGGTGGAAATTGGGTAACTGTTGGTCAGAGAAGGAGAGGAGGAAGATGTGTCCCTCAGAAGAGACAGAGGAGGAGCGCCAAGAACCTAGAACTGACAGCAGGGACTTTGAATGTAGGAACTATGACATCAAAGGTAGAGAGATGGTTGACGATGATGATGCAGAGGAGGAAGGTACACATACTGTGTGTCCAGGAGACCAGATGGAAAGGTAGCAAGGCGAGAAGTTTAGGAGCAGGGTTCAACTTCTTCTATCATGGTGGAGATGGGAAGAGGAATGGAGGAGGAGGACTTGGTAAAGAATGTCCTGGAGGTAAAAAGAGTGTTAGATGATGAGTGATGAGTCTGAAGCTAGAAATTGAAGGTGTGTTGTTCAATGTTGTTCGTGGGTATGCCCCACAAGTAGGATGGGAGTTGGAGGAAAAAGGACCTTGATGAAGCGATGCAGAGCATCCCTAGAAGGGAAAGAGTTGTCACTGGGGAAGACTTAAATGGGCGTGTTGGTGCAGGAAATAGAGATGATGAAGAGGTGATGGGAAGGTTTGGTATTCAGGAGAGGAACACAGAAGGACAGATGGTGGTTGACTTTGCCAAAAGGATGGAAATGGCTGTAGTGACTACGTTCTTCCAGAAGAGAGAGGAACATAGGGTGACCTATAAGAGTGGAGGTAGGAGTCCACAGGTAGACTACATCTTGTGTAGACGCTGTCATCTGAAGGAGATGAGTGACTGCAAAGTAGTGCTAGGTGAAAGTGTAGCCAGATAGCATAGGATGGTGGGGGTGTAGAAGGACCCTCATGGTGAGGAAGATGAAGAGGACCAAATGGTGGATGGAAGCTGAAACAAGAAGAGTGTTGTAGGATTTTGAGGCAGGAGTTGATACAGGCTCTGGATGGTCAGGAGGTGCTTCCAGATGAATGGACAACTACAGCAAATAGGATGAGGGAGTACTTGGTGTGTCATCTGGAAAGAAAGCAGACTAAGAGCAGCAAAAAAGGTTAGCTAAGAAGAAGTGGGACATGGAGAGGACTGAGGAGAGTAGACGGGAGTACAGAGAGATGAATGCTAGGTGAAAGTAGAGGAGGCAAAGACCAAACAAGAGGTCTATGATGACTTGTACGCTAGGTTGAACATTAAGGATGGAGAGATGGATCTCTACAGGTTGGCAAGGCAGAGAGACGGAGATGGGAAGGACTTACAGCAGGTTAGGGTGGTCATGCATAGGAATGGAAGTGTACTGACGGATACCGGTAGTGGGATGGGAAGATGGAATGAGTATTTTAAAGGAAAAGGAGGGAGAAGGAAGAGTAGAAGAGAGGTCTGCTGTGGACCAGGAAGTAGAAAAGATTGGTAAACAGGAAACGAGAAGAGCGTTGAAAAGGATGAAGAGTGGGAAGGCCCTTGGTCCTGATGGTTTACCTGTGGAGGTATGGAAGTGTCTAGGAGAGCTAGCAGTTGAGTTCCTGACTGGGTTGTTCAATAGGATCTTAGGTGGTGAGAAGATGCCTCAGGATGGGTGCTATTGGCCTTTATTGGTGCCTTCATGAAGGTGAAAAAAGGAGTGAGGGGTTCCACAGACCACCTGGCCGCAGCCCTGCTATTTAACCCTTAACCCAACACTAACCACTACTACTACTACTACTACTACTACTACGTACATCTAACCCTAAACTCAACCCTAATCCTAAACTCAAGTCTAACATTAACCCTAAACTCAACCTTAACCACTAACCCTTAACCCAACACTCACCACTACCTCTAAATTTAAACATAATTATAAACTCAGTTCTAAAAACTAACCCTAAACTCAACCTTAACCATTAACCCTTAACCCAACACTAACCACTACCTCTAAATTTAAACATAATCCTAAACGCAGTTCTAAAACTAACCCTAAACTCAACCTTAACCTTAACCACAATTCCTTAACCCAACACTAACTTCTAAACTTAAATCTAATCTTAAACTCAGTTCTAAAAACTAACCCTAAACTCAGCCTTAACCACAAACCCTAAACCCAACACTAACCACTTAGTCGTAAGCCTAAACCCAACTCTGAGCCCTAAGCCTAAACCCAACCCTAAGCCCAAAGCCTAAACCCAACCCTAAGCCCAACCTGGCCCCTGCTCATACTCACCAGACCAAAGCACCAAAACCTGAATACTTGACATTGTTCAAATTGTGGGGCCTATAATTTATATCATATGAAAGTTGAACTTTTTGAATGGAATTATGGAAATAAAAAAACATGATATTCATCCTGCCACAGGAAAATTGAATTGAATGGGAAAAAAAACATTTTCCATATTAAAGGGGAACTGAACTTTTTAGGAATTTTACCCATCATTCCCAATCCTTATGTGAAACATGAACACATATTCTTTCCCTTTTCTGTGCGTTATAACACGATTTTCTCGTGTTCTCGAGTTAATATCAGCTGGCTCACGACGGGCATCATGGGAAAAGCCATGATAAGATATTATTATTGTAGCAGCTAACATCAGCTAACATGTTTATCTCATGGACTAACACAACACGTCGCTAACCGCCTGAGAAGTTGTTTGTCAATAGACACTCACTTCAATATGATATGATAGGATCCGATACACGACCTTGGTTTGTTCGGTCAAAATTTGTTACTTGTGTTTTGGTTGCACTGTGTCTTGATAACTAGTTAATTAGTCTATTATTCACATATGTTTCGCCACTGGAGTGAAGATATGAATCCGTCATACATCACAAAATTGTTCTGCTTTCCCTACTAGGGCATGAGCTCTGTGTATTTCAACAAAGGAGAGAACTGCATTGCTGCTGGGCGTCTTTTTGTGGAAGAATCCATTCATGATGAATTCATCAGCCGTGTGGTGAGTTATGAACCCGTTTGATGAGTATTGGCAGAAAAGGTTGGAAACAGGAATGTTGTGGAAAACCAGGCTGTAAAAGTCATCTAAGGGTGCTTTCACACACTTAAAACACCAACAGCAGCGCTCAATTCCAACACCACAATTCCAATTGTATGTACAGGGCAACACAAAAAAACAGGAACTTTATAACAATACAATAAAACCAAGAGTGATGGAAGAAAAATATTTGCCAATACACGCCAGTTAAGGAACAATTTTAACTAGAAAATTCCCGCGGAAATTTTGATGGACTGGCCACCGGTGCTGTGAACCTCGGGCCCGGTGTGCCAACGGCTACCGCGGTAGCACCTAGCAAGAAAGCCTCAAGTACGGAAAAGGTTGATGCAGTCCCATAGTGTCCCCACATCATGCCAAGTGTGTATTTGCCTTTAAACTTGAGTAAATTAGCTAAAATGCTAACATGATAACGGCTACCGTGCTAACACGTAGCAAAACAGCCTCAGGTCCTGAAAAGTTTGGGGCAGTCCTACAGTGTCCCCACATCATGACATGTGTGTATTTTCCTTTAGACATGAGTAAATTAGGTAAAATGCTAACATGCTAACAGTCATCATGCTAGCACCTAGCAAGAGGGCCTCAAGTTTAGAAAGTACCAAGGTTGTCCTATAACCTCCCCACATCATGACATGTGCTTAGTAGCCTTTAGGCATGAGTAAATTAGCTTAAATGCTAACATGCTAACAGTCATCATGCTAGCACTTAGCAAGAGAGCCTTATGTTAAAAAAGTGCCTGGGTTGTCCTGTAACCTCCCCAAATCATGCCATGTGTGTATTATCCTTTAGACATGAGTAAATTAGCTTAAATGCTAACATGCTAACGGCTACCCTGCTAGCACCTAGCAAGATGGCCTCAAGTTTAGAAACTACAAAAGTTGTCCTATAACCTCCCTACATCATACCATGTGTGTATTTGCCTTTAGACTTGCAGTAGCAGTCTATGGGCTGGCTACTGAGCCAGTCCATAATTATGAACTAGTTTCGGTTGGTGTCTGTTTTGGTCAGAGACGGACCTTCTGTAGTGTATCTTTTTTGGACAACAAAGAAAAATAAGATTGAGGGGGGGGGATAAAGGCACCGCATTGCTTGTGTTTCTTAACTCCAAGGTAGAGGAGATAAAGAAGATGAAGATTGGAGACCCACTGGATCGATCCACAGACCACGGTCCGCAAAATCACAAAGCCCATTTGGACAAACTGCTGGAGTACTGTGAGGTCGGCGTAAAGGAAGGGGCCACGTTGGTGTATGGAGGCAAACAGGTTGACCGACCAGGTAAAACAAATCAATCACTCCATACCCGAATGCAGTGGTTTTTGCTTTACCCCCCACCCCCAGAAACACCAACCAGAAGCACCAACCACTCCCCTCCTGCACTAAACATGTCAAGGCAGCCACCATTGGCGAGTTCACAAACAAACTGTCAATGAAGCCAATGAAAGCTAGCTGGGTTAGCCTAGTTTAGTGGAGCATGCTTCTCCTGTAGAGCAGCTACACACAATAACTCTTAACATAAAAAAAAAACTTTTTACATTTGGCAGAATCTGCACCTATTCCAGCTGTATTTCCTTTCATTTGTGCTTCCTGTTTGAATTGATTCCACCCATGGCCCCGCCTCCATGCATGCCCACTCCGCCGTTTAAAGAAATACTGTAGATGAAACGTGTTCTGAGAATGTGTTGTATGCCAAAGATTATATTGTGCTATACATCCTCACCACAAGAGGCTGCAGGGTATATTGCATACATATTTGCACACATATATATGTATATTCATATATATATATATATATATATAGACCATATAAGGATTTTACACCATATATGGATTTTAGACCACATATGGATTTTAGACTATATAGGGATTGTAGACCACATAGGGAATTTAGACCACAAAGGGATTTTAGACCACATAGGGATTTCAGACCACAAATGGATTTTAGACCATATAGGGATTTTAGACCATTTGGGATTTTAGACCACATATGGATTTTAGACCAAATATGGATTTTAGACCATTTCTGGATTTTAGAACACATAGGGATTTTAGACCATATATGGATTTTAGACAACATAGGGATTTTAGACCATATACCAATATCGTCAGATATTTAAAATCTTAAAACATGATGTTTTTTTTCTGACAGGTTTCTTCATGGAACCGACTGTGTTCACCGATGTGGAGGATCACATGTTCATTGCCAAAGAGGAGTCCTTTGGCCCTGTCATGGTTGTGTCCAAATTTAAAGACGGGTAAATAGTCACGCCAACGTACCCTTTTGGGGCTGTGCACTCTGGTAGTGTACTGTATGTAAAACAATAAAGTCAATAAATAGTCTTCTTCCATAACAGGGATGTGGACGGTGTGCTGCAGAGGGCCAACGACACCGAATATGGGCTGGCGTCAGGCGTGTTTACGGCTGACATTAACAAGGCCATGTATGTGAGCGAACACTTGGAGGCTGGAACCGTGTTCATCAACACCTACAACAAGACGGATGTAGCTTCACCTTTTGGAGGCTTCAAGCAGTCGGGCTTTGGAAAAGATCTTGGTGAGTTGTAACGGACAAAATGTGTCCGTTTTTTTTCTTCTACTGGTCCCAAAAGCTCAAATTCAGTTGAAAGGGTTCTGGGTCTTCTGGGCCACATTGGAGTCCTTTCCAGCACGAAGCCAAGCCACGGCATCTCAGTAGGATTCAGGTCAGGGCTTTGACTAGGCCAGTCCAAAATTTTTGGACTGAATGTCGTGGACTTGCTGGTGTGTTTTGGATCATTGTCCTGCTGTAGAACCCAAGTTGGTTTCAGCTTGAGGATTTTTTTCAAGTCTTCCAGGTTCTGAAGCAGCAACATTTTATTTTTCAGCAGTGGGTTTGGTCTTGCAACTCATTTTTTCTTCTTCTTTCTCATGGTGGAGTCTTGAACACTGACCTTAACTGAGGCAGGTGAGGCCTGCACTTCTTTGGCTGTTGTTGTGGGGTCTTTTGTGACCTCTTGGATGAGCCGTCGCTGTGCTCTTGGGGTCATTTTGGGGAAGGTTGACCGCCGTTCCATGTTTTGGCCCTTTGTGGATGATGGCTCTCACTGTGGTTGGCTGTAGTCCCAAAGCTTTAGAAATGGCTTTAGCTTTACCTTTTCCACACTGATAGATCTCAATTACATTCATACAGTATTTAGATCTCAAGTTGATTTTTTAGTCAACTTCAGTTTGTCAGGCGGGCCCTTTAAGTGATTTCCTGATTGAGAGCAGGTATGGCAGTAATCCGGCCATGTTGGTTTGGATTTTTAAAAACTGCATTTTGTATTCAGTTGTATGTTGATGACTAGTATTTACATTTGCCTGATGATCTGAAACATAAACATGTGATAAACATGCAAAATACACGTTTTCCACACAGCTGTACTAAATGTACTGCAAAAAAGGTCAGTAAGGATAATTCATAATGCCGCCTACAGAGAACATACTAACTCCTTATTTGTAAAATGACAAATACTTCAACTTGCTGATATAGTTCATCTTCAAACAGCTAAAATAATGCATAAGGCTAAAAATAAGCAATTAGCTAAAAATGTCATCCAATACTTCTCTACAAGAGAGGAGAAATATGATCTCAGGGAAGAAGTACATTTGAAACACTTCTATGCTAGGACTACGTTATGCTAGCCATAGCATTTCAGTATGTGGAATCAAACTATGGAATGGATTGAGTAAGGAAATCAAACAATGCACAACGATGAGCCAATTCAAGAAACAATACAAGCAGTTGATGTTTGCTAAATCCAAGGATGAAGAGTCCTGAACCAGTCATGATGTGCTATATATATCACTATATTGACACGCACTATGGTACACATTATGGCATTGGATGCTCATATCACCCAGTACTTTGGTATTTAATTTAATTTAATTTAATTTAATTTAATTTAATTTAATTTAATTTAATTTAATTTAATTTAATTTAATTTAATTTAATTTAATTTAATTTAATTTAATTTAATTTAATTTAATTTAATTTAATTTAATTTAATTTAATTTAATTTAATTTAATTTAATTTAATTTAATTTAATTTAATTTAATTTAATTTAATTCAATTCAATACTAGGTTCTTTTTGTCTGTTGTAAATATGCAGTACCACCATCCAATGTCATTGTCAGACGGGTGGCAATTAGTGACATGCTATATGACACAATAGTGTATTATACTAAATCATACTAAATCATAGTGTGTGCTTGTCTTTGACAGGAGAGGATGCACTCCTGGAATACCTCAAGACCAAAGCAGTGACTGTGGAATATTGACAATATTGATATTTCACACCACAACTTGATCAAAAGGAATATTCTGCAGCATTATTGTTGTTCCATCCAAACAATGCAAGTCCAAGCCTACTGATTTAGTATTTCATCAAAACACAATCAACTGCTATTCCACTGATATACAGTCTTCTGCCCCTGGGGGGCTGCACACGACACTTGCACCCCTACTGGTGGGGCTCTTATTAACTCATTTGGTACAGACTCATGGAGATGACATGAGCCGCCTTTTTCAACCGTGGAAGACATCGGCTTGGCCAACGTCTCCTCCAAGAAGGCGTCTCATCCTCTGTAAGTTTCAGAGTGATACATATTGTCGAAATGATTTTATGCTTCCTCTTTTTATATCTCATAGCCAGTAGCAGGGGTGCAGGCCTTTACTAATTACTCATTTGATTAGTAAGTAGCTATTTTTAGACCCCCTGGCAGTCAAGGACCTTGGAATTGTCCTGACTTTTCCCTTATCCGGCACCCCTGATCGGAGCATCCCTGGTTTCAGCCTCTCATCCGCAGAGTTCTGGGTGCGACTTCTGGAAAATGGCTTCCGGAGTGGGAACATTTCTGAACGTCGTTTTTCTAAACGCAGCTCAACGGCTGTTTTGTCCAAAACGGTGATGTCACTGTCACCTGACCAGAAGTAAGCTTTGACCACAAGCCAATATAATATTTTAATGATATTTTGTCTTATTCTCCAAAATGACTTGTGGAAGTCATTTGACGTGTCACGCGGTTCCGTCTGCGTGTCTTTCCACAGCGCCACACGCAGGTGTACCTTGTGTACTACATCCTTTCCACCCGGTCATCTGTTCCCGTCTGGATGCAACTATTTACTATTTACCATGTGTGGGAAATATAAGTCACTGACCATTTCTCCACACATGTCAACGTTTGAAAATACGGGAAATTTTCTGGAAAATTCGTGAAAAAGGTTATTTTGACGGCGTGACATTAGCAGCTACTGGATACATTAGGTCAAGTGGATCAGAAACTGGTTTTCCAGAAAGGGATTTTTTATTATTATTATTATTATTTTTTAGATATGCAAACCTATAAAAACCAAGAGGGCGCCAGGAAAACAGGAGGGTTGACTTTTGAAGAATATCTGCATCATCACACTTTTTCTTGGCTCGGTGTTTACGTTATCTGATTGATATGTTTTAATAAGGAAGCCCAGTCTTCCCTGTCTCCACCCCCCATCTCCAGCGGAACAAAAATACTGAAACAAGCATCATAACATTTTGATTTTCCCATGTAATAAAGAACATGCATCATTTGTTGCATTAAATTTGTAATAGAAATATGTTTGTTAGTTGTTTTTGTTTACCAATTTGAATGCCTGTAGGTACTTTTCACCCACCCCGTATTAAAACAGGAGAGCACCAGGAAAGAAAGGGAAAATAAAGTGAAAATGAAAAGGGGATTGAAGTGCACAAGACCAGACACTGGAAGGTCATGTGTCCTTTAATCAAAGCACCAGTTGAGGAGGTCGTTAATGAAGTAATGATGAAGTTGGACCTTCATGAAAGAGACCCACCCATCTGTATCCATAAATGGCCAAAACACGGAACAGCGGTGAACCTTCCCAGCCAAAATGACCCCAAGAGCACAGCAAGAACTCATCCAAGAGGTCACAAAAGACCCCGCAACAACATCCGAAGAAGCGTGGGCCTCGCTTGAAAACATGAAGAATCATCTCATTTTGCCATGGACCTAAGCTTAGCAGTATTGTGCAACTGAAGGAAACGGTTCTTTCCTAGCTGACTAAAATGATGTCTAGTGACGTGAAGCTCAGATGACCTAAATGCTGTCATAGGGATTGAACATGGGGCAATCTGTTTTTTCAGCAATCAGTTGGAGACTGTTTTCACTTGCAAGCCACGGTGCTAGTCCAGCCCAGCTTTTGCTTGGTAGGCAGATCCGCATCCAACAATTCCGATTCTATCCACAAACCTGCAAACCACACGGCCAGATCTACAGCAAACGAGACAGGCTGATGAGAGGATCAAGCAACGCCACAGACGTGATGCCAGACCTCTTCCAGAACATCAGGAAAGTTGGAAGACGAACGTGGATGGGCAAAGACAGCTTCCGTCCTTGAAACGTGCCACTCACGTGTGGGGATGGGGGGCATGCACCTCGGAGTCGGGCCTGCTGGGGGGACGGTGCTCTCCCGGGCGTTTGGGTGTCTGCTACCACTGGTCCTATGCTCTGCTGCATCGCTGTCTCTGTCTTTGCCCATCCCCAGTCTTGCCTTAGGGCTCGTCGGGGATGATTCTCCGGTACGTGGGTGGTGCGCTGCTGGTTCTCGGGGCGGGGGGGAGGTCGGGCCTCCCGATTGATGGTGAGGTCCGTTGGTGGCCTTGCGCTGGTCTTGACTCCTCGGCTCTGGTGCTTGGCCTCCCCATGGCTTGGAGCTATGGCTCTTCCTCATGGGGGTGAGCTTCCCGGCAGGTGTCGGCCGGAGCGGTGGGGCGCCTTACTACTTGCCTGCACGCTCCCTCCGCTTGCTCATGTGCGGGCCTCCTCCCCTCGCCCGCTCCTTTGTCTTCCAGACTACCGTAGCCCCGATGCCGTGGTCGAGGGGATCTGGGGGTGCTATCCCTTGGTGGTCCGTATCTCCCTGGGCTCCCTATGGCGCCCCGGACTCCCCACCCGGGGACGTCCACGGTGTGTGCTTGCGTGTGTGCATATTGAGTGGATGGGGTGTGCGCGTGTGTCTGAGCTGATTTTATGTATTTATTGTTTTAAATACTTACTAAATACTAAATAATTATTAGTTTTATTACAATTATATATATATATATATATATATATATATATATATATATATATATATATATATATATATATATATATATATATATATATATATATGTGTGTGTGTATGGCTATATAGATATACGGGGGGTGGGCTCTGCGGGGGTCTGGCGCAGGGTGTTCCATCTCTGCCGCCCGGTCCTCCATGGGGCAGTGGCCCTGGGCCTCTTCTGTCCTGGCCGGGGCGGCCAGCCTTAAAGGGCCATCCTTAAAGGGCCATCCTTAAAGGGCCAGCCTTAAAGGGCCAGCCTTAGAGGGCCAGCCTTAGAGGGCCAGCCTTAAAGAGCCAGCCTTAGAGGGCCAGCCTTAGAGGGCCAGCCTTACAGGGCCAGCTTAAAGGGCCAGCCTTAAAGGGCCGACTTTAGAGGGCCGACTTTAGAGGGCCAGCCTTAAAGGGCCAGCCTTAGAGGGCCAGCCTTAGAGGGCCAGCATTAGAGGGCCAGCCTTAAAGGGCCAGCCATAAAGGGCCATCCTGAAAGGGCCAGCCTTAGACGGCCAGCCTTAGAGGGCCAGCCTTACAGGGCCGACCTTAGAGGGCCAGCCTTAAAGGGCCAGCTTTAAGGGCCAGCTTAAAGGGCCAGCCTTAGAGGGCCAGCCTTACAGGGCCAGCTTAAAGGGCCGACCTTAGAGGGCCAGCCTTAAAGGGCCAGCTTAAAGGGCCAGCTTAAAGGGCCAGCCTTAGAGGGCCAGCCTTAGAGGGCCAGCCTTAGAGGGCCAGCCTTAAAGGGCCAGCTTAAAGGGCCAGCTTAAAGGGCCAGCCTTAGAGGGCCAGCCTTAGAGGGCCAGCCTTAGAGGGCCAGCCTTAAAGGGCCAGCCTTAAAGGGCCAGCCTGAGAGGGCCAGCCTTAGAAGGCCAGCGAGGGCCAGCCTTAAAGGGTTAGCTTAAAGTGCCAGCCTTAAAGGGCCAGTCTTAGAGGGCCAGCCTTAGAGGGCCAGCCTCAGAAGGCCAGCGAGGGCCAGCCTTAAAGGGTTAGCTTAAAGTGCCAGCCTTAAAGGGTCAGTCTTAGAGGGCCAGCCTTAGAGGGCAGCCTTAAAGGGCCAGTCTTAGAGGGCCAGCCTTAGAGGGCAGCCTTAAAGGGTCAGCTTAGAGGGCCAGCCTTGGAGGGCCAGCTTTAGAGGGCCGGCTTAAAGGGCCAGCCTTAATGGGCCAGCTTTAGAGGGCCAGTGTAACCCATGTCTTCCCACCAGCCTAATCATGAGCAGCCATATGACTTGGTCAGCTGACGGTAGGTCCCCTCCTGATTGGCTGTCCTTTCTGCAAGGAAGCAGTAAAGGGCCAGCAGGTGCAGGTCATCAGTGGCTCCTGCTGTGGTTGGTCAACAAGCTGCATGCTCACAACCCTCTTTGATATCCATACCTACAGAAAACAACTTTGCGGTAAGCCTTTCCATTTCACCGGCCATGTCTGTGGCCGCTACATCTGAATGGATATATTATGTATATATATTATATATTATTATCTGTATGTATATATATATTTCAACTGCTAAACTCATTGCTCGACAGTAAAGTGGGATGAATGCCACAAGTGAACTTTTACTGTCATTATGAAGGATGGCCATCTTGAATTGGATGTATAAGTGTTGGATTATTTACCGGTACATTTTGTAAAGTGGACTGACATGTTAATACCTGTTTCTGGCATTAAAGGGCCAGCCTTGAAGGGCCAGCCTTAAAGCTCTAGCCTTAAAGGGACAGCTCAAACGTGTGAAAACTTTATGCAGTTTTTTAAGGACAAGGTTGCATCTGTACGAAGTAATATATCACCCCCCTCTTTTAATATGCCCACATTGACACAGTGCTCTAAAGGTTTTTATCAGTTTGAACCGGTGTCACTGGCTTTTATCACGGAGATGGTAAAGGGTCTTAAGCCTTCTTCTTCCCCCATCGACCCAGTCCCACCTCGCTTTTTTAGGGAGGTGTGGCCAACCGTGGGTCCTTCTGTGTGTGCCATCATCAACAGTAGCCTGGCCTCTGGTACCGTGCCATCTTTCTGTAAAAAGGCTACTGTTGAACCTTTGTTGAAAAAAACTAGTCTGGATCCTTTAATTTTATCAAATTATCGGCCAATCTCTAAACTGCCTTTTATCTCAAAGATTTTAGAAAGAAGTGTTCTTGCACAGATGCAACCTTTTTTAGATGAGAATGGGATTTTAGACACTTTTCAGTCAGGTTACAGGGCTTTTCATAGCACTGAGTCTGCACTTTTAAAGGTTTTTAACGACCTATTTTTAATAACTGACTCTGGTGGTTCAGCCATTTTAGTGCTTTTAGACCTGACTGCTGCTTTTGACACAGTGGACCATACCATTCTTTTATCTCGCCTGGAGAACTGTGTGGGTGTCAGGGGGTCTGCTCTTGAGTGGTTTAGGTCGTACCTGTCAGGGAGATGCCTTGCCGTGGGACTTGGGGGATCTTACTCCTCCACTGCTCCGCTTGACTGTGGAGTTCCGCAAGGATCAATTCTTGGGCCCATTTTATTTGCCCTCTACCTGGTCCCACTTGGCGCAGTACTTAAAAAGCATGGCATCTCCTATCACTTGTATGCGGACGACTGCCAGCTGTACTTGCCACTCGCAAAAAATAATCATGCCCCCCTGACACCCCTTCTTGAGTGCTTAAGGGATGTCAAGGCCTGGTTGGCTCACAACTTTTTAATGCTTAACGAGGAGAAGACCGAAGCTATCCTCCTCAACTATAAAGGCCCCCCTATAGACTTCGGTCCCCTCCAAAACAACATTCGTCCCTCAGCCACCAGCCTTGGCGTCATAATAGACAGTGATTTTAAACTCAACAAACAAATTAATGCAGTTATAAAATCCTGTTTTTATCATCTTCGGCTTTTATCTAAAATTAAGTCTTTTTTTATCTTTGCAACACTTTGAGCAAGTCATGCACGCTTTTATTTCATCACGTCTGGACTACTGTAATGCACTTTACTCTGGAATTAGCCAAAAGTCTCTCTCCCGCTTACAGTTAGTCCAGAACTCTGCGGCACGGCTTTTAACAGGAACCAAAAAGGGGGAGCACATCACCCCAATTCTGGCCTCCCTTCATTGGTTGCCTGTTGGTTTTAGGATTGATTTTAAGATTTTATTGTTTGTTTTTAAGGCGTTGAATGGGCTGGCCCCCAAATACATCTCGGACCTCATCCAAGTTTACTCTCCAGCTCGGTCACTGAGGTCCGAGGGCCAGCTCCAACTTGTGGTGCCCAAGACGAGACTTAAGACCAGGGGGGACCGAGCCTTTTCTGTGGTCGGCCCCATACTATGGAACTCTCTGCCCCCCCAAGTAAAAAAGGCCCCCAATATCGAAAGCTTTAAGTCTCGTCTTAAAACCCACTTTTATTCTCTGGCTTTTAACTCAGAGTGAGTCGTATGGTCCTGTGTCTTTTAGTTCTTTGTTTTTATTGTAATTGGTTCTATTTTTTATACTTTTATTGCTTTGTTTCTTGTTTTTAATATTTTAATATCTATTTTATTATTTTATTTCTTAAATGCTCTTTTAGTTTTGGATTATTACTTTTTATTTTTACTTGTCTGTGCAGCACTTTGGAAACTCTGTTTATAAAATATGCTATATAAATAAAGTGGATTGGATTGGATTGGATTGACTTGATTCTTTGTCATGCAGTCTGAAATTGGCAAACTGAGAAATAATGATTGAGTGACCAATGCAGTCTGTCTATTTTAATACATTTCATCTCAACTCATGTTGAAAAAGGACAGAGCCATTTCCGTGAGAGCACAAGACCCCTGGATTGTACCCAAAAATACTTTGCGTTCATCAAAGAAGCTGGTGTCCTGGTTTGCAATGCCTCGATTGTTACACCAGAAGGTGCGAGTCACATCCAAAACAAAGGGCATGCTGGAAGCATAGCATGCGTTAGTATGGCTTCAACTGAACAGAAGTTAGAAGGTTGTGAGTCTCCCGGGGCTCTTCCGGCACCACTCCTCCCTCCCTGCTCCAGCGGCGGAGCGCCGTCTGACGACGTCGGGAGTGTCGTCCCCATCCAACTGGGAGCCAGTCGCCTTTCGTCAGCGGAGAGGAGTCACCGGCTACGCCAGTGGCTGTGCCTGTACTGTGGGAGTCCTACACACAATTCCCCGCTGTCCAGTTCGCCCAGCACGCCAACGCTCTTCCTCCACCAGGGATATTCCCCAGCTGCTGGCACTGCCCGCTCCAACCACACCGGCTGTGTCATCCGCTTTGGTGGGCCGACTTCAGGTGAAAGGTACGATATCCTGGGCGGGGGAAGCTTCTCCTACCACAGCATTAATTGACTCTGGAGCGGACGAGAACTTCATTGATAGCGGACTGGTCAGTTCTCTTAACATTCCTACTGTTGAGCTTGTCCCCCACAAGAATGTCTGCTCGCTAGATGAACATCACCTGGCATGCATTACGCATCAGACGTGCACCATATCCTTGGTGCTGTCGGGTAACCACCACAAGGTCACTCATTTTTTTCTTATGCCCTCTCGCTCAGCTCTGTTAGTACTCGGCCTCCCCTGGCATCCCGTGCGTGTGTTGTGATGTTTTGTCATTCAGCGCCACTTTGCAGAGGCACATCCACTCGACAATTTAATTTGTTTCTCCGACAGTGTTTCCCAACGTGGCATTGGTGGTTCAGTGGTAGAATTCTCGCTTGCCAAGCGGGAGGCCCGGGTCCGATTCCCGGCCAATGCAGTATATCTCAGCTTATACCTTTCTTTAGAGCTCATGTTGAAAAAGTACAAAGGCTCTTTTCCTGCGAAAGGACAGTATTCAGAATGACACCTGAAACGTAACAGACCGGACCACCCGAGAGTTAAGGTGGACAGCGCTTAGTGAAACCTTACTGCAGTCATGCTGTTGTAGTCTCTGTCGCGCAATTGGTCAGCACGTTTGGCTGTTAACTGAGAGGTTGGTGGTTCGAGCCCACCCAGGGACTCTCAATTCACACATGTGTTGGACTTTGGACTCCCTCCCTTGTATGAACATTTTTCCCCATTGGCGAACTGTTTTTGTGTTGGTGCCAGATGCACTGCTGGCACTGTGGCTAAGCTGGTCAAAGTGCCTGTCTAGTAAACAGGAGATCCTGGGTTCAAATCCCAGCAGTGCCTGGGTGCTTGGTCAGTGAAACTTTGGCAGCTGATTTCTGAACCATGTACTTCTTTTTGTCACTTGCCCTTCAAGAACGAATTGACGTTGCATCCACAGCTGACATGATTGTTGTGGATCCCATTACGCCAGAAGGTGCTTGAATCCAAAGAGTATGACATTGTGATGTGTTGTCATTCAGCGCCACTTTGCAGAGGCTCATCCACTTGACAGTTGATTATTTTTCTCTTACAGTGTGTCCCCACGTGGCATTGGTGGTTCAGTGGTAAAATTCTCACTTGCCAAGCGGGGGCCGCGCGCGTGTTGTTGACATTTGCTGCCAGCCAATCAGGATGCGACACAGACGTCAGACAGGCAAAGAGACTCGCCTGCCACGCGGGCATGATTACCATTACCATTACCATCGATCAGGGATGGCAACTGAATTAAGAATCAATGCCAGAAACCTGCCACATGATTTCAGATAATGTTTTGATGCAGACTGGTCATGATGCCTCTGAAGTTCACCAAAGCAGACCTGACTTAAGGTGACTACACTTCCAAAGTTCCCAGTGATGACTGAACCTCTCGCTCCTTGTGTTCCCCGAGAAACTCGGTCAGCTGCGGAATTGACGTACTCCAGCAAAGGAACCAAAATAGTTATGAGACTGAACCTTCTCTGTCAACGCTGTGATGGCAGGGGAATTAGCTCAAATGGTAGAGCGCTCGCTTTGCATGCGAGAGGGAGCGGGATCGATGCCCACATTCTCCAAGAAGTCATATGCTTTTTTTGTAGAAGAGATGTTGGGATCGAAAATGAGTCCAGGATCTGTCCCTCAGCATCAGACAAATACCCCAAACCTAATCCTGGCTACGTTCTCTCGACTGGTCTCTTGTCATGTAATAGTGAAGAAACCCAGTCCTTGATTTATTGTTCCCAAGTACCAAACACTAATCTGAGCCCCAATTTCTATGCCAAATACAGTATTGGTCTAACCCTAAACCCAGTCCTAACTCCCTTCTCCAGTTGAGCACCTTAACTTGTTGTGTAGTACTTACCAGAAACTCAAGTCTATCATTTATTGACGGGTTTTATTCGTATTTCTGTCGTCAGTCGCTTCAGAATGACAGCAGTTGGCAGATAGCGCTTATGAATGACCCTAACCGTTCGACCGAGGACCAAGACAAATCCCATCTCCACTCAAAACCTGTCCAAATGTCAGTTACCTGACTGGGAGCACCAATATCTTTTTATTAATAAAAAAAATTGGATTAGAGATCAGATGTTAGATGTTGATGGTAGACTGTCAGATTCTATTATAAAGAACAATATTATGTAGGATAAACTGTGTAGTTTTCAATTTAAGAGGATAAGTGTAGATGAGGTAGGAAAACTGTTGCATTCCATTAAAAGTGATAAGCCATGTGGTATTGATAATTTGGATGGTAGGTTACTGAGGGCGGCAGCAAAGTTGATTCAGGAGCCGATATGCCATATCTTCAATTTAGTTATTGACAATGGCGTTTATCCACAGTCCTGGAAGATCGCAAAGGTGCTAGGTCGAAAAGGTTTACTTAAACAAGTTATTCCTTGCGTGCACGGTCATCTCGGTGTTGAGGAAGAAGGAGCAGAAATCTTCTGGCATACTGTACTTGACCACAGAAGGAGGATAAAGGGAACATTTAACATTTCAGGGAAGGGGCCTCCCTTCACCCGCCTGAACAGGGACTTGAACCCTGGACCCTCAGATAAAAAGTCTGACGCTCTACCAACTGAGCTATCCAGGCCTTTGTTGAACGCGGACAACTCACAAGGTCAAATCTTCTGGCATACTGTACTTGACCTTGCAGAGAGGAGAGCTTCTTCTCTGGCTCTCAACAAAGGCGGTCGCATCTTTCCCCTCTCCTCCCTATCCCTTATCTTCCCTGCTTTGTTGTCCCCTGTCCATCCTGTCGATGGAGTTTGACTTGATTCTTTGTCATGCAGTCTGAAATTGGCAAACTGAGAAATTATGATTGAGTGACCAATGCAGTCTGTCTATTTTAATACATTTCATCTCAACTCATGTTGAAAAAGGACAGAGCCATTTCCGTGAGAGCACAAGACCCCTGGATTGTACCCAAAAATACTTTGCGTTCATCAAAGAGTAAAGCTGGTGTCCTGCTTTGCAATGCCTCGATTGTTACACCAGAAGGTGCGAGTCACATCCAAAACAAAGGGCATGCTGGAAGCACAGCATGCGTTAGTATGGCTTAAACTGAACAAGCGAACAGAAGTCGGCAGGGTGTGAGTCTCTGTGGCGCAATCGGTCAGCGCGCTCGGCTGTTAACCGGGAGGCTGGTGGTTCGAGCCCACCCAGGGACGTTCTCTGGATGCATCAGTGTCACTGTTTATTCATGTTTGCGCTCCTCTCTTGCACAGCACTTGTGTGGTTCCCAATTGGCAAACTCTGTGTCAAGGCTCCCTACAAAGAGCGTTGTGTATTTGGACATTTGCAGGTTTAAGAAAAAGAGACCACTTTAGCCAAATATCTTCTGGACAAAAGAGTGGTCAGACAAGACAAAGTTTGAGCCAGTCACCTGAACATTAGACTTTTGATCTGAGTGTCCGGGATTCAAGTCCCTGTTCAGGTGATTAGTGATAGGGTCTGAGGTCCACTTGCAAACGCCTCCTTTTTGCCCACAAAATACAAGGGCAACAGGACAATCCCTTCAACAATCCCCCATTGGTCTTTTGAAAAAGTACAAAGGCTCTTTTCCTGCGAAAGGACAGTATTCAGAATGACACCTGAAACGTGACCACAGACCAGACCAAGACCACAGCACTTGTGTGGTTCCCAATTGGCAAACTCTGTGTCAAGGCTCCCTACAAAGAGCCTTGTGCATTTGGACATTTGCAGGTTTAAGAAAAAGAGACCACTTCAGCCAAATATCTTCTGGACAAAAGAGTGGTCAGACAAGACAAAGTTTGAGCCAGTCACCTGAACATTAGACTTTTGATCTGAGTGTCCGGGATTCAAGTCCCTGTTCAGGTGACCAGTGATAGGGTCTGAGGTCCACTTGCAAACGCCTCCTTTTTGCCCACAAAATACAAGGGCAACAGGACAATCCCTTCAACAATCCCCCATTGGTCTTTTCCAAGCAGTCACGGTGGCCGAGAGGTTAAGGCGTTGGACTTGAAATCCAATGGGGTTTCCCCGCACAGGTTCGAATCCTGTCTGTGACGCTTCGGTTGGGCATTTGTTGCCGCCATGCTGTTTACCTTGTGGTGGAGTACTGTTGGTTATGAGGGCCGGGGTGTTGGCCTTTCACAGTCCGCAATCGCTACACTGGTGGTCTAAATTGTGGGTAGAGGATAATGGGGTCCACTGTCCCCATTGATCTGCTTCTTGCTGTCTCGGTGGCCGAGAGGTTTGTTGCCACTCTGCTTTTGACATGCTGTTTTCAGCGGCCTTGTCGAGGGTGTTTCACAGGTGGGTGGGTGGTGTGATGTTGGATATGGGGGCCAGTGGGTTGTCACCGTTTTGTTGTTCCTGGAGCACATAAAGAAGAGTGGCCAGTACGGGGGGCTGAACCCATGACCTTGGCGTTATTAGCACCACACACTGACCAACTGAGCTAACCGGGATAGCGGCGGAGAGCTGCTGGAATGACAAGGCGCTACGAAACGCGTATCGTGCGGCGCCGCTCCGACCCACACGTCGGCTCCAAATCCCACCTCCCGGGGCTCTTCCGGCACCACTCCTCCCTCCCTGCTCCAGCGGCGGAGCGCCGTCTGACGACGTCAGGAGTGTCGTCCCCATCCAACTGGGAGCCAGTCGCCTTTCGTCAGCGGAGAGGAGTCACCGGCTACGCCAGTGGCTGTGCCTGTACTGTGGGAGTCCTACACACAATTCCCCGCTGTCCAGTTCGCCCAGCACGCCAACGCTCTTCCTCCACCAGGGATATTCCCCAGCTGCTGGCACTGCCCGCTCCAACCACACCGGCTGCGTCATCCGCTTTGGTGGGCCGACTTCAGGTGGAAGGTACGAACGATATCCTGGGCGGGGGAAGCTTCTCCTACCACAGCATTAATTGACTCTGGAGCGGACGAGAACTTCATTGATAGCGGACTGGTCAGTTCTCTTAACATTCCTACTGTTGAGCTTGTCCCCCACAAGAATGTCTGCTCGCTAGATGAACATCACCTGGCATGCATTACGCATCAGACGTGCACCATATCCTTGGTGCTGTGGTGGGTAACCACCACAAGGTCACTAATTTTTTTCTTATGCCCTCTCGCTCAGCTCTGTTAGTACTCGGCCTCCCCTGGCATCCCGTGCGTGTGTTGTGATGTTTTGTCATTCAGCGCCACTTTGCAGAGGCACATCCACTCGACAATTTAATTTGTTCTCCGACAGTGTTTCCCAACGTGGCATTGGTGGTTCAGTGGTAGAATTCTCGCTTGCCAAGCGGGAGGCCCGGGTCCGATTCCCGGCCAATGCAGTATATCTCAGCTTATACCTTTCTTTAGAGCTCATGTTGAAAAAGTACAAATGCTCTTTTCCTGCGAAAGGACAGTATTCAGAATGACACCTGAAACGTAACAGACCGGACCACCCGAGAGTTAAGGTGGACAGCGCTTAGTGAAACCTTACTGCAGTCATGCTGTTGTAGTCTCTGTCGTGCAATTGGTCAGCACGTTTGGCTGTTAACTGAGAGGTTGGTGGTTCGAGCCCACCCAGGGACTCTCAATTCACACATGTGTTGGACTTTGGACTCCCTCCCTTGTATGAACATTTTTCCCCATTGGCGAACTGTTTTTGTGTTGGTGCCAGATGCACTGCTGGCACTGTGGCTAAGCTGGTCAAAGTGCCTGTCTAGTAAACAGGAGATCCTGGGTTCAAATCCCAGCAGTGCCTGGGTGCTTGGTCAGTGGAACTTTGGCAGCTGATTTCTGAACCATGTACTTCTTTTTGTCACTTGCCCTTCAAGAACGAATTGACGTTGCATCCACAGCTGACATGATTGTTGTGGATCCCATTACGCCAGAAGGTGCTTGAATCCAAAGAGTATGACATTGTGATGTGTTGTCATTCAGCGCCACTTTGCAGAGGCTCATCCACTTGACAGTTGATTATTTTTCTCTTACAGTGTGTCCCCACGTGGCATTGGTGGTTCAGTGGTAGAATTCTCACTTGCCAAGCGGGGGCCGCGCGCGTGTTGTTGACATTTGCTGCCAGCCAATCAGGATGCGACACAGACGTCAGACAAGCAAAGAGACTCGCCTGCCACGCGGGCATGATTACCATTACCATCTATCAGGGATGGCAACTGAATTAAGAATCAATGCCAGAAACCTGCCACATGATTTCAGATAATGTTTTGATGCAGACTGGTCATGATGCCTCTGAAGTTCACCAAAGCAGACCTGACTTAAGGTGACTACACTTCCAAAGTTCCCAGTGATGACTGAACCTCTCGCTCCTTGTGTTCCCCGAGAAACTCGGTCAGCTGCGGAATTGACGTACTCCGGCAAAGGAACCAAAATAGTTATGAGACTGAACCTTCTCTGTCAACGCTGTGATGGCAGGGGAATTAGCTCAAATGGTAGAGCGCTCGCTTTGCATGCGAGAGGGAGCGGGATCGATGCCCACATTCTCCAAGAAGTCATATGCTTTTTTTGTAGAAGAGATGTTGGGATCGGAAATGAGTCCAGGATCTGTCCCTCAGCATCAGACAAATACCCCAAACCTAATCCTGGCTACGTTCTCTCGACTAGTCTCTTGTCATGTAATAGTGAAGAAACCCAGTCCTTGATTTATTGTTCCCAAGTACCAAACACTAATCTGAGCCCCAATTTCTATGCCAAATACAGTATTGGTCTAACCCTAAACCCAGTCTGAACTCCCTTCTCCAGTTGAGCACCTTATCTTGTTGTGTAGTACTTGCCAGAAACTCAAGTCTATCATTTATTGACGGGTTTTATTCGTATTTCTGTCGTCAGTCGCTTCAGAATGACAGCAGTTGGCAGATAGCGCTTATGAATGACCCTAACCGTTCGACCGAGGACCAAGACAAATCCCATCTCCACTCAAAACCTGTCCAAATGTCAGTTACCTGACTGGGAGCACCAATATATTTTTATTAATAAAATAAATTTGATTAGAGATCAGATGGTAGATGTTGATGGTAGACTGTCAGATTCTATTATAAAGAACAATATTATGTAGGATAAACTGTGTAGTTTTCAATTTAAGAGGATAAGTGTAGATGAGGTAGGAAAACTGTTGCATTCTATTAAAAGCGATAAGCCATGTGGTATTGATAATTTGGATGGTAGGTTACTGAGGGCGGCAGCAAAGTTGATTCAGGAGCCGATATGCCATATCTTCAATTTAATTATTGACAATGGCGTTTATCCACAGTCCTGGAAGATCGCAAAGGTGCTAGGTCGAAAAGGTTTGCTTAAACAAGTCATTCCTTGTGTGCACGGTCATCTCCTTGGCCTTCTCGGTGTTGAGGATGAAGGAGCAGAAATCTTCTGGCATACTGTACTTGACCACAGAAGGAGGATAAAGGAAGTAGGTTTAACATTTCAGGGAAGGGGCCTCCCTTCACCCGCCTGAACAGGGACTTGAACCCTGGACCCTCAGATTAAAAGTCTGATGCTCTACCAACCGAGCTATCCAGGCCTTTGTATGAATGCGGACAACTCACAAGGTCAAATCTTCTGGCATATTGTACTTGACCTTGCAGAGAGGAGAGCTTCTTCTCTGGCTCTCAACAAAGGCGGTCGCATCTTTCCCCTCTCCTCCCTATCCCTTATCTTCCCTGCTTTGTTGTCCCCTGTCCATCCTGTCGATGGAGTTTGACTTGATTCTTTGTCATGCAGTCTGAAATTGGCAAACTGAGAAATTATGATTGAGTGACCAATGCAGTCTGTCTATTTTAATACATTTCATCTCAACTCATGTTGAAAAAGGACAGAGCCATTTCCGTGAGAGCACAAGACCCCTGGATTGTACCCAAAAATACTTTGCGTTCATCAAAGAAGCTGGTGTCCTGGTTTGCAATGCCTCGATGGTTACACCAGAAGGTGCGAGTCACATCCAAAACAAAGGGCATGCGTTAGTATGGCTTCAACTGAACAGAAGTTAGCAGGTTGTGAGTCTCTGTGGCGCAATCGGTCAGCGCGCTCGGCTGTTAACCGGGAGGCTGGTGGTTCGAGCCCACCCAGGGACGTTCTCTGGATGCATCAGTGTCACTGTTTATTCATGTTTGCGCTCCTCTCTTGCACAGCACTTGTGTGGTTCCCAATTGGCAAACTCTGTGTCAAGGCTCCCTACAAAGAGCCTTGTGCATTTGGACATTTGCAGGTTTAAGAAAAAGAGACCACTTTAGCCAAATATCTTCTGGACAAAAGAGTGGTCAGACAAGACAAAGTTTGAGCCAGTCACCTGAACATTAGACTTTTGATCTGAGTGTCCGGGATTCAAGTCCCTGTTCAGGTGACCAGTGATAGGGTCTGAGGTCCACTTGCAAACGCCTCCTTTTTGCCCACAAAATACAAGGGCAACAGGACAATCCCTTCAACAATCTTGTAGCAGCATACAGCATGCTGAATGTAGCAGCATAGGAGTATATCCATATCTCCCTATGCAGCGTGTACCGTTAAACAGACCTCACTGCTGGCCAATCATTGTGTAGGTGGAGAGTATTTAAGCAGCGCTCCTCTCACTGCTTCTTCCGTTGCACTTCCGTCTGTGTACTTCCGGGTCAAGTGTTCGACTGAGACAGAGTGATCGGTGTGCTGCTAGGGCATACGTGTCTTTCGGCGTCCTATTGTGGTGAGTGTTATCTCTCTCTCCGTTGCTGTGCATGTTCGTAGCTTGCTAATGCTAGTGTGGTCATAGGTGAGACGCCCGTAGCCGCCTGGGTTTAGTCCCTCCCTCGCTCCTCTCACGCCTGTGTCTGCTTAGAAGGTATGTAGAGTTATTAACATAGGTCGTAACCGCATCATTGTCGGCCATATCATTAATTTTAACATCTGCGATAGGTGTAATCTGCCTGAATGCCAGCTAACACTGCCGCCGCATGTGATGTCATCGCCAGCCGTCTGAGAACGCCGCTGCTTTGTCGCCGCTGCTTTGTCGCCGCTGCTTTGTCGCCGCTGCTTTGTCTCCGCTCTTTGTCTCCGCTCTTTGTCTCCGCTGTTCTGTCTCTGTGGTTGCTTCCGCTGCTTCGTCTGCGCTGTCGCTGCTTGCCTTGACTGACTGCTCTCCCGCTGCTGTGCTACGGCTTGCTACTGGCCTGTTCTGCTACTGCTCGGTCTTGTGGCTTCACCTAGCTGGGAGCTTAGCGCTGGTAGCCTCTGTCTGCGCTCTGGACTGCTCTGCCTGCTGTGATCAGCCCGCGGGCGGGACTGTGACTGACTTGCCAGGCCGCTCGGCCTCTCCTGACAGACAGACACTACGTGCAATTCTTCTTATTATTTTAGAGTTCCGCTTCTATTGTGTGTGTTTTAGTGGTGGGGTTGTAGATCCCTTTTTGTTTAGTTACAATTGCATAGGTTTTTCTTTTGCTTTTGTTTACATTATTTCTATAGGTTTACCTTTTTGTTTTAGGATTATTTTGACTTAGTTATATTTTCTAGCCTAGTTGCTTTATTTGATTTTGGGAATTGGGTGGGTTTTCCTTGAGTAGTTCCTCCTTTTGTTTATCATATGTTGTTTTGCTTGTTTAATTTGTGTGTTTAGTGGATCAACCTTCAATTTAGTTAGTATCATTTTGTTATTTTTGTTTAATTGCTTTATTATTTTGTTTTTGACCCAACTAATTGTTTTATTCCCTTTTCAGTTGCTGAGGATCGGTGGTGGTCTGGGTGGCGGGATCCCCTCCTTCTGTGTGCAGTGCTCCTCTGGGATTTGGTTTTCTTTGCACATCCCTGTGTGTGCCACGTGTGACTGGGTGCTTTTTGGGTAGATCCCTCCCCCCTTCACTAGCCCATTGTCCACCTGGTAAGCCTCAGCACCTGATTAGGTTTCCCTCTTCCCCTTCTTGTGTGTGTGGTATTTTAAAAAGATGTTAAAATTTGTTAATAAAATCTATTATTTTTTTATAATGTGAACCATGTCTCCAGCCTCATGAGTATAATGAACCTGTGTATGCCTTAAGAGGGAAAAGAAAAAAAAGAAATTGACTCTCTGGGTGAAATTCCCAGGGTGGCGTTGTCTGGTCCTTGAAAATCTCTAGTGTGAGCCAGTATTCTTCCACTCCCTACCACTGCCAGACGGAATTGACGTACTCCACCAAAGGAACCAAAATAGTTCTCCCTTCACCCGCCTGTACAGGGACTTGAACCCTGGACCCTCAGATTAAAAGTCTGATGCTCTACTAAGGTGTTTCTTTCAAGCCGCGATTGTGATGTCTTGTTTTGTTGAAGGAAAGCCCATTATTTCTGGAACAATTTTCCCTACAAAAGAGAAATCTTTATCCATTTGGACAATTGTCAATCTGCCCCCACTTTGGACACATCGTCGTGTTTCATTGTTTGGCAACTGCTTTGTGACTTCACCAGTCCCCTTAAAAGCCCCATCCTTCAGGTTTCCATAGTGTAGTGGTTATCACGTTTGCCTCACACGCAAAAGGTCCCCAGTTCGAAACTGGGTGGAAACATGGCCTTTCAAGACCTCCTTTTACAAAAAAATCAAGATGACAAATGGGAACAAGGATATGTGCTTGATGTCTGAAGGTGTGTACACAGCATCCATCCCCAGTTTGGACACACAATCCATATTTCCAGGATGACTGATGGGCTGGGAATACATAACAGGTCGGTGTTGGAGGACCTGATGGGCCGCGAGGGTTCATAACGTAAAAGAAATTCAGAAAAAATAAGAAGGCCCACAACCCCCAAGGCATTTAAAAACCATTAAGAGAACCTTCAAATGGATCCTGAAACATACAGGGAGCCAATGCAGTGATTTTAGAAGCGGTGTAATATGCGCCTGCCTTCTGGTCCTCGTCAGCACACGTGCAGCAAAAGTTGTTCTGTAAAAGTTGTAGACTTGTGATGTTTCTTTTAGGAAGACCAGAAAGCAGGGCATGGCAATAGTCAATACGACTGGAAATAAAAGCATGCATCAGCATCTCTCTATTTGCCCGAGAGAGGAACGGGCGGACTCTGGCTGTATTCTTTAAATGAAAAATAAAATCCTGTTTTTGTAACATTTTTAATGTGTGGAATAAAATTGAGCTCAGTCCCCTGAAACGTCCCATCCTTCAGGTTTCCATAGTGTAGTGGTTATCACATTTGCCAAACACGCAAAAGGTCCCCTGTTCGAAACTGGGTGGAACCATGGCCATTCAAGTCCTTCTTTTACAAATAAAAGTTAAGGTGACAAATAGGAACAAGGACATGTGCTTGTTCTCTGAAGGGACTTGAACTCTTGACACTCAGATTTAAAGTCTGATGCCCTACGAAGTGAGCCCCCAGGCCTTTGGTCAAAAGACTTGTTTTTGTGTATTTGGAATGAAATGTTTTCTGCATGTTGAACAGTTTTCAACAGGAAAGATATCTTTCAGATGTATCAATAAAAGTGCTGAATCGCCCAATATGGGGCTCGAACCCACGACCATGAGATTAAGAGTCTCATGCTCTACCGACTGAGCTAATCAGGCCTTTTGCTGCTTTAGATATCATTTTTTGTTCTGTTTTTATTGATGTGGCCATCCTGGTGTTTGATCAATTCCACAGCTGACCTAGTTTCTCAGGGAACAGAAGGAGCGAGACCTGGAGGGTCAGGATGGCCGAGCGGTCGAAGGCGCTGCATTCAGGTTGCAGTCTCTAATGAAATCCCACTTCTGACAGTTCGAGGCCGCAAGTCTTTCCAGTTCCAGTTAAAAGCCGGGCTCCTCATGTAGTTTCCATAAAGTACCAAGGTATTGTCCTGTTGTCCTTGTATTTTGAGGGCAAAAGGAGGCGTTTGCAAGAGGACCTCAGACCTGGTCACCTGAACAGGGACTTGAATCCGGGACACTCAGATCAAAAGTTTCATGTTCGGGACCAAATGGTCCTTCGAGCCGAATATCTTCCCAGTGACCTGCAAGATCCAGAGGGAGGCAGGGATGTTCTGTGCCTCCATTGTCGAGGCGGCAGTGGCCCTAAGGTGGTCAGGGCCTATCGTGGCGGTAATCCTAGAACCCGTTGGTGGATACCATTGGTGAGGGATGCCTTCAAGCTGAAGGAGTTCTATTGGGCCTTTTTGGCTCATGGGACTTCAGCTGACAGGAACCGACAGGCCAAGCGGTCCGCGGCTTTGGCATTCGCTGAGCCAAAAACTCTGACATGGGAGGAGTTTCGAGAAGCCATGGAGAAGGACTTCCGGACGGCTTCGAAGAGATTCTGGATCGGGCGTCTCAGGAAAGGAAAGCAGTACACAGTGAAGACGCTGTCAAACGCTTGGCTGTACTCATTCGCACCAAACCAACAAGACCTTCGATAGCTCAGTTGGAAGAGCGGAGGACTGTAGTGGTTCAAGCTGGCATCCTTAGGTCGCCGGTTCAAGTCCGGCTCGAAGGACAAGCTGCTTCTTGTGTTATGTCTGCCGGCAAAGAATGGCAATACCGTCTTGTCTGAAGGACCTCCGCTTCCCTGTCAATGGAGTTGGACTTGAGTCTTTGTCACGCAGTCTGAAATTGGCAAACGGAGTAATTCTGATTGAGCGATCATTTGAGTGTCTATGTGAATACGTTTCATCTCAACCCCTGTTGGAAAAGAACAGCCATTTCCATGAGAGCACAAGACCCCTGGATTGTACCCGAAAATACTTTGCGTTCATCAGAGAGCAAAGTTGTTGTCCTGGTTTGCAAAGCCTCCATTGTTACGCCAGAAGGTGCCAGTCACATCCAAAACAAAGGGTTCCATGGTGTAATGGTTAGCACTCTGGACTCTGAATCCAGTTTAGGGTGATACCTATGGCTGTATTTGGCCTAGATATCGGGATTGGGGCCCGGATTAGTATTCGCTACTTGGGAACATTTCATCAAAAAAACAAAGGAGTTTATGGAGAATGCGGGCGTTGATCTCGCTACCTCTCACATGCTAAGCGAGCGCTCTACCATTTGAGCTAATTCCCCTGCTGATGCAGTGTTGGCAGAGAAGGTCCAGTCTCAGAACTATTTTGGTTCCTTTGCTGGAGTACGTCAAAGCGACACAGTCTCTGCCTTTCAGAGTGCAGACATGATGCAGTCCCTGGTTGTCTAGTGGCTGGGACTTGGTGCTCTCACCACCGCGGCCGTTGTTCGATTCCCGGTCAGGGAACTGACATTTGGTTAGGTTTTGACTGGAGATAGGATTTGTCTTGGTCCTCGGTCGAACGGTTCGGGTCATCTTTCAGCGCTGTCTGTGAACTGCTGTCACTGCACATAAAAACAATTCCAAGTCCGCCAATCGAATCCCGGTCTACCTGGTCGACGGACACGTAAACAGTGCAGGTACCCTCCTTTGTGCGGCTCCATTTCAGTGTCCTCCGTTGTCAGCGAACCTCACAAGGTCACAGTTTTTTCCTGATCAGGGCACCGTTTTGGGTTGTGCGGATGAGTGTCTGAAGCACCAGATTAAGGCTCCTTTCGCTCAGGAGCCACTGGTTGAAATCCCACAGCTGGCATTTTCCTTGTCAGGTCCATTATCCACGACTGGAATGATTTGGTAGCAAAGGACTGTCAGATTGTACAACACAGCTGAGCACTTGGAGAAGAAGATGAATAGAGGTCTTGTTCTCCCGGACTGGTTGTTGCAACCGCAACCCTGCTCAAGGTTCAACGTGACACACAAAACAGGAACTCCCCGTCTGGGAATCGAACCGCGTAATCTTCCATGTGACAGGCGGAGATACTGGCCACTATACTAACAAGGACTGCTGCTGACTTGATGTAGTGTCGATTGGCCAAAGCGGAATTCAGAACAGGCTTGTGGCCCATGACCGTTTTTATGGTAGCTGGAGACTTCAACCAGTGAAATCCTTCCTATTTTCTGTAGCTCTTATCCTCATCAACGGACTGTATTCCCCACCCGTTACCGGCATGGGGACATTCCAACCCAAGTTGAGAACACACTGGACCAGGTACACAGCAACATACGTGGCACAGACACAGCTTCACCCTGCCCCCACTTTTACCCACGACTGAAAAAGCAGAACACCACCTGAGAAGCTGAAAAACTCACTTAGGAGAACGTTAGACTGAAGTTCTAAAGGTCCCTGGTTCAAGACCGGTTTTCAGAACAATCCCTGTTTATGTTGTGACTTGGCAAATAATTTGAAAAGGCTTATTGGCTGGCTGAAAGGACCTTAACTTCATTCTTCAAAAGGCCAGACATCCAGCCATCCAGACAATGTTAGAGGAGGTTACAAACCATTGACTCCAAGGGCACAAGTTGAGTCCACCGAGATATCAAAGTGACCCCGAGGGTGGCTAAGGTGTTTCTTTCAAGCCGCGATTGTGATGTCTTGTTTTGTTGAAGAAAAGCCCATTATTTCTGGAACAATTTTCCCTACAAAGGAGAAATCTTTGTCCATTTGGACAATTGTCAATCTGCCCCCACTTTGGACACATCGTCGTGTTTCATTGTTTGGCAACTGCTTTGTGACTTCACCAGTCCCCTTAAAAGCCCCATCCTTCAGGTTTCCATAGTGTAGTGGTTATCACGTTTGCCTCACACGCAAAAGGTCCCCAGTTCGAAACTGGGTGGAAACATGGCCTTTCAAGACCTCCTTTTACAAAAAAATCAAGATGACAAATGGGAACAAGGATATGTGCTTGATGTCTGAAGGTGTGTACACGAGCATCCATCCCCAGTTTGGACACACAATCCATATTTCCCGGATGACTGATCTACCCAAGATGGCGCCGCGGACGGCTGCCTCGGTGTGTTGGTGCGCATTGTTTTGCTTTGTTTTATGTTATAAAACTGTTTTTTGCGCCGGTACCGGGAGCTCTTTCACCAGGGAAGAGCTCATGAACATCAGGGGAGCAACACCAGAGGATTTATTTCCTAAATTCCTGCTTCCAACAGCGGAAATTTTGGATATATTGGTCAAAGGTGCGCTCACCCTTGCACACGCAGCGAAACGCCGGAGGAGAGGAAAACGGGCCGGCGCGCTCGTGCGCCTTCGTCAGCGGGGATTACGCACGTCGCTACCCGGGATATTTCTCTCTAACGTGCGTTCACTTCCCAACAAACTAGATGAACTACAACTGCTGTTGGGAAAAAACAGGGACTTCTCTTCATCTGCGGTTTTGTGCTTTATTGAGACGTGGCTCTGTGGATTAATACCGGACTCTGCGCTGGAGCTGGCTGGCTTCCAACTCCATCGCGCGGACAGAGACACGGAACTTTCTGGCAAAACCAAAGGTGGAGGAATCTGTTTCTATATCAACAGTGGTTGGTGCAACGATGTGACAGTGATCCAGCAGCACTGTTCTCCTGACCTGGAATCTTTCACCATTAACTGCAAGCCTTTTTATTCACCCCGTGAGTTCGCTTCATTCATTCTGGTTGGCGTCTACATCCCGCCGCAGGCCAACGTGCAGGACGCACAGCGCATGCTCGCCGACCAGATACTGTGTGTGGAGCGGACCTACCCGGACTTCTTAGTTATTGTCCTTGGTGACTTTAACAAAGGCAACCTCACCCACGAACTCCCTAAATACAAACAGTTTATCAAATGCCCGACCAGAGAGGAGAATATTCTGGATCATTGTTACACTACAGTCAGGGATGCTTATCACGCCGTCCCCCGTGCTGCTCTGGGACTCTCTGACCACATCATGGTCCACCTGATTCCTGCGTACAGGCAGAAACTAAAGCTCTGCAAACCTGTAGTGAGGACATCAAGGAAGTGGACCAGTGAGGCTGTGGAGGATCTCCAGGCGTGTTTGGACTCCACTGACTGGGATGTGTTCAGGACTGCTACCAACAGTCTGGATGAGTACACAGAGGCTGTGACGTCCTACATCAGCTTCTGTGAGGACTGCTGCGTTCCATCACGCACCAGGGTGAGTTACAACAACGACAAACCCTGGTTCACAGCCAAACTCAAACATTTAAGGTTGGCGAAGGAGGAGACCTTCAGGAGTGGGGACATAAACAAATACAAAGAGTCGAAGTACAAGTTTAGCAAGGCGGTGAAAGAGGCTAAACGACTGTACTCTGAGAAGCTCCAACACCAATTCTCAGCTAACGACTCTGCGTCTGTCTGGTAAGGGCTCAGGCAGATCACCAACTACAAGCCTAAAGCCCCCCACTCCATCAACGATCGACGCCTAGCCAACGACCTGAACGAGTTCTACTGCCGCTTTGAAAGACAAACGGACAGTCCAGCAACCATCCCCCTCGACACCTTCCAACAGCTCCAGCTCCAGCCATCTCCACCAAGACCTGCCTTAATGGCCCTCCCTTCCCCCTCCTCACCCACCTCAGTGACGACTCTTTCCATCCACGAGAGAGACGTAAACAAACTCTTCAGGAGACAGAACCCCCGGAAAGCAGCTGGACCGGACTCTGTGTCTCCGTCCGCCTTGAAGCACTGCGCTGACCAGCTGTCTCCAGTGTTCACAGAGATTTTCAACACCTCACTGGAGACATGCCACGTGCCTGCCTGCTTCAAGACCGCAACCATCATCCCTGTTCCCAAAAAGCCAAGGACCACAGAACTTAATGACTTCAGACCCGTCGCCCTGACCTCCGTGGTCATGAAGTCCTTTGAGCGCCTTGTGCTCTCTCACCTCAAAGTCATCACCGACCCTCTCCTAGACCCCCTGCAGTTTGCCTACAGAGCCAACAGGTCTGTAGACGATGCAGTCAACTTGGCCCTCCACTACATCCTCCAGCACCTGGACTCCGCAGGAACCTACGCTAGGATCCTGTTCGTGGACTTCAGCTCTGCATTCAACACCATCCTCCCATCTCTGCTCCAGGAGAAGCTCTCCCAGCTGAGCGTGCCTGACTCCACCTGCAGGTGGATTACAGACTTCCTGTCTGACAGGAAACAGTGTGTGAAGCTGGGGAAACACTTCTCCGATACAAGAACCATCAGCACCGGATCCCCCCAGGGCTGCGTTCTTTCTCCTCTGCTCTTCTCCCTGTACACGAACGGTTGTACCTCCAGTCACCAGTCTGTCAAGCTCCTGAAGTTTGCGGACAACACCACCCTCATCGGACTCATCTCTGACGGTGACGAGTCCGCCTACAGGTGGGAGGTTGACCATCTGGCGACTTGGTGCAACCTGAACAACCTGGAGCTCAACGCCCTAAAAACAGTGGAGATGGTTGTGGACAACAGGAAGAAATCAGCCTCTCCTGTCCCCATCACCCTCTGTGACTCCACAATTGACATTGTGGAGTCCTCCCGCTTCCTGGGTACCATCATCTCCCAGGACCTCAAGTGGGAGCCGAACATCAGCTCCCTCATCAAGAAGGCTCAGCAGAGGATGTACTTCCTACGGCAGCTGAAGAAATTCAGCCTGCCAAAGACAATGATGGTGCACTTCTACACCTCCATCATTGAGTCCATCCTCACCTACTCCATCACCATCTGGTACGCTGCTGCCACTGCTAAGGACAAAGGCAGGCTGCAGCGTGTCATTCGGTCTGCAGAGAAGGTGATTGGCTGCAATCTCCCGTCCCTCCAGGATCTGTACGCCTCCAGGACCCTGAGGCGTGCAGAAAGGATTGTGGCCGATCCCTCTCACCCCGGACATAGACTCTTCGAGACGCTCCCCTCTGGCAGGAGGCTGCGGTCCATCAGGACCAAAACCTCACGCCACAAGAACAGTTTCTTCCCGTCTGCTGTCAGCCTCATCAACAAGGCCCGGAACCCCACCTGACACTCTTCACACCCCACCTCTGCCTCATCCTGCCACTTTGACACTTTCATTGTATACGTTACATTAACGCTCAGTTTGGACTCTTAGGAAAGACAATCAGACTGCACTTCCGGAATAACAAACAAAAACAGACTGTGTACATATATTTATACTGTTATTCTGTATATTTTGTATTTTCATATTTTGTATTTCATATTTTGTATCCTCATTCTTTTTTAATAGATGTGTATGCACCTACTACACCAAAAAAAATTCCTAGTATGTGTTTGATCATACTTGGCAATAAACCTTTTCTGATTCTGATTCTGATTCTGATTCTGATGGGCTGGGAATACATAACAGGTCGGTGTTGGAGGACCTGATGGACCGCGAGGGTTCATAACGTAAAAGAAATTCAGAAAAAATAAGAAGGCCCACAACCCCCAAGGCATTTAAAAACCATTAAGAGAACCTTCAAATGGATCCTGAAACATACAGGGAGCCAATGCAGTGATTTTAGAAGCGGTGTAATATGTGCCTGCCTTCTGGTCCTCGTCAGCACACGTGCAGCAAAAGTTGTTATGTAAAAGTTGTAGACTTGTGATGTTTCTTTTAGGAAGACCAGAAAGCAGGGCATTGCAATAGTCAATACGACTGGAAATAAAAGCATGCATCAGCATCTCTCTATTTGCCCGAGAGAGGAACGGGCGGACTCTGGCTGTATTCTTTAAATGAAAAATAAAATCCTGTTTTTGTAACATTTTTAATGTGTGGAATAAAATTGAGCTCAGTCCCCTTAAAAGCCCCTTCCTTCAGGTTTCCATAGTGTAGTGGTTATCACGTTTGCCTAACACGCAAAAGGTCCCCAGTTCGAAACTGGGTGGAAACATGGCCATTCAAGTCCTTCTTTTACAAAAAAAAGTTAAGGTGACAAATAGGAACAAGGACATGTGCTTGTTCTCTGAAGGGACTTGAACTCTTGACACTCAGATTTAAAGTCTGATGCCCTACGAAGTGAGCCCCCAGGCCTTTGGTCAAAAGCCTTGTTTTTGTGTATTTGGAATGAAATGTTTTCTTCATGTTGAACAGTTTTCAACAGGAAAGATATCTTTCAGATGTATCAATAAAAGTGCTGAATCGCCCAATATGGGGCTCTAACCCACGACCATGAGATTAAGAGTCTCATGCTCTACCAACTGAGCTAATCAGGCCTTTTGCTGCTCTCGATATCATTTTTTGTTCTGTTTTTATTGATGTGGCCATCCTGATGTTTGATCAATTCCACAGCTGACCTAGTTTCTCAGGGAACAGACGGAGCGAGACCTGGAGGGTCAGGATGGCCGAGCGGTCGAAGGCGCTGCATTCAGGTTGCAGTCTCTAATGAGGCGTGGGTTCAAATCCCACTTCTGACAGTGCGGGGCCGCAAGTCTTTCCAGTTAAAAGCCCGGCTCCTCATGTAGTTTCCATGAAGTGCCAAGGTGTTGTCCTGTTGTCCTTGTATTTTGAGGGCAAAGGAGGCGTTTGCAAGAGGACCTCAGACCTGGTCACCTGAACAGGGACTTGAATCCGGGACACTCAGATCAAAAGTTTCATGTTCGGGACCAAATGGTCCTTCGAGCCGAATATCTTCCCAGTGACCTGCAAGATCCAGAGGGAGGCAGGGATGTTCTGTGCCTCCATTGTCGAGGCGGCAGTGGCCCTAAGGTGGTCAGGGCCTGTCGTGGCGGTAATCCTAGAACCCGTTGGTGGATACCATTGGTGAGGGATGCCGTCAAGCTGAAGGAGTTCTATTGGGCCTTTTTGGCTCATGGGACTTCAGCTGACAGGAACCGACAGGCTTTGGCATTCGCTGAGCCAAAAACTCTGACATGGGAGGAGTTTGGAGAAGCCATGGAGAAGGACTTCCGGACGGCTTCGAAGAGATTCTGGATCCGGCGTCTCAGGAAAGGAAAGCAGTACACAGTGAAGACGCTGTCAAACGCTTGGCTGTACTCATTCGCACCAAAACAACAAGACCTTCGATAGCTCAGTTGGAAGAGCGGAGGACTGTAGTGGTTCAAGCTGGCATCCTTAGGTTGCTGGTTCAAGTCCGGCTCGAAGGACAAGCTGCTTCTTGTGTTATGTCTGCCGGCAAAGAATGGCAATACCGTCTTGTCTGAAGGACCTCCGCTTCCCTGTCAATGGAGTTGGACTTGAGTCTTTGTCACGCAGTCTGAAATTGGCAAACGGAGTAATTCTGATTGAGTGATCATTTGAGTGTCTATGTGAATACGTTTCATCTCAACTCCTGTTGGAAAAGAACAGCCATTTCCATGAGAGCACAAGACCCCTGGATTGTACCCGAAAATACTTTGCGCTCATCAGAGAGCAAAGTTGTTGTCCTGGTTTGCAAAGCCTCCATTGTTACGCCAGAAGGTGCCAGTCACATCCAAAACAAAGGGTTCCATGGTGTAATGGTTAGCACTCTGGACTCTGAATCCAGTTTAGGGTGATACCTATGGCTGTATTTGGCCTAGATATCGGGAGTGGGGCCCGGATTAGTATTCGCTACTTGGGAACATTTCATCAAAAAAACAAAGGAGTTTATGGAGAATGCGGGCGTTGATCCCGCTACCTCTCACATGGTAAGCAAGCGCTCTACCATTTGAGCTAATTCCCCTGCTGATGCAGTGTTGGCAGAGAAGGTCCAGTCTCAGAACTATTTTGGTTCCTTTGCTGGAGTACGTCAAAGCGACACAGTCTCTGCCTTTCAGAGTGCAGACATGATGCAGTCCCTGGTTGTCTAGTGGCTGGGACTTGGTGCTCTCACCACCGCGGCCGTTGTTCGATTCCCGGTCAGGGAACTGACATTTGGTTAGGTTTTGACTGGAGATAGGATTTGTCTTGGTCCTCGGTCGAACGGTTCGGGTCATCTTTCAGCGCTGTCTGTGAACTGCTGTCACTGCACATAAAAACAATTCCAAGTCCGCCAATCGAATCCCGGTCTACCTGGTCGACGGAAACGTAAACAGTGCAGGTACCCTCCTTTGTGCGGCTCCATTTCAGTGTCCTCCGTTGTCAGCGAACCTCACAAGGTCACAGTTTTTTCCTGATCAGGGCACCGTTTTGGGTTGTGTGGATGAGTGTCTGAAGCACCAGATTAAGGCTCCTTTCGCTCAGGAGCCACTGGTTGAAATCCCACAGCTGTCATTTTCCTTGTCAGGTCCATTATCCACGACTGGAATGATTTGGTAGCGAAGGACTGTCAGATTGTACAACACAGCTGAGCACTTGGAGAAGAAGATGAATAGAGGTCTTGTTCTCCCGGACTGGTTGTTGCAACCGCAACCCTGCTCAAGGTTCAACGTGACACACAAAACAGGAACTCCCCGTCTGGGAATCGAACCGCGTAATCTTCCATGTGACAGGCGGAGATACTGGCCACTATACTAACAAGGACTGCTGCTGACTTGATGTAGTGTCGATTGGCCAAAGCGGAATTCAGAACAGGCTTGTGGCCCATGACCGTTTTTATGGTAGCTGGAGACTTCAACCAGTGAAATCCTTCCTATTTTCTGTAGCTCTTATCCTCATCAACGGACTGTATTCCCCACCCGTTACCGGCATGGGGACATTCCAACCCAAGTTGAGAACACACTGGACCAGGTACACAGCAACATACGTGGCACAGACACGGCTTCACCCTGCCCCCACTTTTACCCACGACTGAAAAAGCAGAACACCACCTGAGAAGCTGAAATACTCACTTAGGAGAACGTTAGACTGAAGTTCTAAAGGTCCCTGGTTCAAGACCGGTTTTCAGAACAATCCCTGTTTATGTTGTGACTTGTGAGGGTGGCTAAGGTGTTTCTTTCAAGCCGCGATTGTGATGTCTTGTTTTGTTGAAGAAAAGCCCATTATTTCTGGAACAATTTTCCCTACAAAGGAGAAATCTTTGTCCATTTGGACAATTGTCAATCTGCCCCCACTTTGGACACATCGTCGTGTTTCATTGTTTGGCAACTGCTTTGTGACTTCACCAGTCCCCTTAAAAGCCCCTTCCTTCAGGTTTCCATAGTGTATTGGTTATCACGTTTGCCTTACACGCAAAAGGTCCCCAGTTCGAAACTGGGTGGAAACATGGCCATTCAAGTCCTTCTTTTACAAAAAAAAGTTAAGGTGACAAATAGGAACAAGGACATGTGCTTGATGTCTGAAGGTGTGTACACGAGCATCCATCCCCAGTTTGGACACACAATCCATATTTCCCGGATGACTGATGGGCTGGGAATACATAACAGGTCGGTGTTGGAGGACCTGATGGACCGCGAGGGTTCATAACGTAAAAGAAATTCAGAAAAAATAAGAAGGCCCACAACCCCCAAGGCATTTAAAAACCATTAAGAGAACCTTCAAATGGATCCTGAAACATACAGGGAGCCAATGCAGTGATTTAAGAAGCGGTGTAATATGCGCCTGCCTTCTGGTCCTCGTCAGCACACGTGCAGCAAAAGTTGTTCTGTAAAAGTTGTAGACTTGTGATGTTTCTTTTAGGAAGACCAGAAAGCAGGGCATTGCAATAGTCAATACGACTGGAAATAAAAGCATGCATCAGCATCTCTCTATTTGCCCGAGAGAGGAACGGGCGGACTCTGGCTGTATTCTTTAAATGAAAAATAAAATCCTGTTTTTGTAACATTTTTAATGTGTGGAATAAAATTGAGCTCAGTCCCCTTAAAAGCCCCTTCCTTCAGGTTTCCATAGTGTAGCAGTTATCACGTTTGCCTTACACGCGAAAGGTCCCCAGTTCGAAACTGGGTGGAAACATGGCCATTCAAGTCCTTCTTTTACAAATAAAAGTTAAGGTGACAAATAGGAACAAGGACATGTGCTTGTTCTCTGAAGGGACTTGAACTCTTGACACTCAGATTTAAAGTCTGATGCCCTACGAAGTGAGCCCCCAGGCCTTTGGTCAAAAGACTTGTTTTTGTGTATTTGGAATGAAATGTTTTCTGCATGTTGAACAGTTTTCAACAGGAAAGATATCTTTCAGATGTATCAATAAAAGTGCTGAATCGCCCAATATGGGGCTCGAACCCACGACCATGAGATTAAGAGTCTCATGCTCTACCGACTGAGCTAATCAGGCCTTTTGCTGCTTTAGATATCATTTTTTGTTCTGTTTTTATTGATGTGGCCATCCTGGTGTTTGATCAATTCCACAGCTGACCTAGTTTCTCAGGGAACAGAAGGAGCGAGACCTGGAGGGTCAGGATGGCCGAGCGGTCGAAGGCGCTGCATTCAGGTTGCAGTCTCTAATGAAATCCCACTTCTGACAGTTCGGGGCCGCAAGTCTTTCCAGTTCCAGTTAAAAGCCGGGCTCCTCATGTAGTTTCCATAAAGTACCAAGGTATTGTCCTGTTGTCCTTGTATTTTGAGGGCAAAAGGAGGCGTTTGCAAGAGGACCTCAGACCTGGTCACCTGAACAGGGACTTGAATCCGGGACACTCAGATCAAAAGTTTCATGTTCGGGACCAAATGGTCCTTCGAGCCGAATATCTTCCCAGTGACCTGCAAGATCCAGAGGGAGGCAGGGATGTTCTGTGCCTCCATCCTCGAGGCGGCAGTGGCCCTAAGGTGGTCAGGGCCTGTCGTGGCGGTAATCCTAGAACCCGTTGGCGGATACCATTGGTGAGGGATGCCGTCAAGCTGAAGGAGTTCTATTGGGCCTTTTTGGCTCATGGGACTTCAGCTGACAGGAACCGACAGGCCAAGCGGTCCGCGGCTTTGGCATTCGCTGAGCCAAAAACTCTGACATGCTGGCATCCTTAGGTCGCTGGTTCAAGTCCGGCTCGAAGGACAAGCTGTTTCTTGTGTTATGTCTGCCGGCAAAGAATGGCAATACCGTCTTGTCTGAAGGACCTCCGCTTCCCTGGCAATGGAGTTGGACTTGAGACTTTGTCACACAGTCTGAAATTGGCAAACGGAGTAATTCTGATTGAGTGATCATTTGTGTGTCTATTTGAATACATTTCATCTCAACTCCTGTTGGAAAAGAACAGCCATTTCCATGAGAGCACAAGACCCCTGGATTGTACCCGAAAATACTTTGCGCTCATCAGAGAGTAAAGTTGTTGTCCTGGTTTGCAAAGCCTCCATTGTTATGCCAGAAGGTGCCAGTCACATCCAAAACAAAGGGTTCCATGGTGTAATGGTTAGCACTCTGGACTCTGAATCCAGTTTAGGGTGATACCTATGGCTGTATTTGGCCTAGATATCGGGATTGGGGCCCGGATTAGTATTCGCTACTTGGGAACATTTCATCAAAAAACAAAGGAGTTTATGGAGAATGCGGGCGTTGATCCCGCTACCTCTCACATGCTAAGCGAGCGCTCTACCATTTGAGCTAATTCCCCTGCTGATGCAGTGTTGGCAGAGAAGGTCCAGTCTCAGAACTATTTTGGTTCCTTTGCTGGAGTACGTCAAAGCGACACAGTCTCTGCCTTTCAGAGTGCAGACATGATGCAGTCCCTGGTTGTCTAGTGGGTGGGACTAGGTGCTCTCACCACCGCGGCCGTTGTTCGATTCCCGGTCAGGGAACTGACATTTGGTTAGGTTTTGACTGGAGATAGGATTTGTCTTGGTCCTCGGTCGAACGGTTCGGGTCATCTTTCAGCGCTGTCTGTGAACTGCTGTCACTGCACATAAAAACAATTCCAAGTCCGCCAATCGAATCCCGGTCTACCTGGTCAACGGACACGTAAACAGTGCAGGTACCCTCTTTTGTGCGGCTCCATTTCAGTGTCCTCCGTTGTCAGCGAACCTCACAAGGTCACAGTTTTTTACTGATCAGGGCACCGTTTTGGGTTGTGCGGATGAGTGGTCTGAAGCACCAGATTAAGGCTCCTTTCGCTCAGGAGCCACTGGTTGAAATCCCACAGCTGTCATTTTCCTTGGCATGTCCATTATCCACGACTGGAATGATTTGGTAGCAAAGGACTGTCAGATTGTACAACACAGCTGAGCACTTGGAGAAGAAGATGAATAGAGGTCTTGTTCTCCCGGACTGGTTGTTGCAACCGCAACCCTGCTCAAGGTTCAACGTGACACACAAAACAGGAACTCCCCGTCTGGGAATCGAACCGCGTAATCTTCCATGTGACAGGCGGAGATACTGGCCACTATACTAACAAGGACTGCTGCTGACTTGATGTAGTGTCAATTGGCCAAAGCGGAATTCAGAACAGGCTTGTGGCCCATGACCGTTTTTATGGTAGCTGGAGACTTCAACCAGTGAAATCCTTCCTATTTTCTGTAGCTCTTATCCTCATCAACGGACTGTATTCCCCACCCGTTACCGGCATGGGGACATTCCAACCCAAGTTGAGAACACACTGGACCAGGTACACAGCAACATACGTGGCACAGACACAGCTTCACCCTGCCCCCACTTTTACCCACGACTGAAAAAGCAGAACACCACCTTAGAAGCTGAAATACTCACTTAGGAGAACGTTAGACTGAAGTTCTAAAGGTCCCTGGTTCAAGACCGGTTTTCAGAACAATCCCTGTTTATGTTGTGACTTGGCAAATAATTTGAAAAGGCTTCTTGGCTGGCTGAAAGGACCTTAACTTCATTCTTCAAAAGGCCAGCCATCCAGCCATCCAGACAATGTTAGAGGAGGTTACAAACCATTGACTCCAAGGGCACAAGTTGAGTCCACCGAGATATCAAAGTGACCCCGAGGGTGGCTAAGGTGTTTCTTTCAAGCCGCGATTGTGATGTCTTGTTTTGTTGATGAAAAGCCCATTATTTCTGGAACAATTTTCCCTACAAAGGAGAAATCTTTGTCCATTTGGACAATTGTCAATCTGCCCCCACTTTGGACACATCGTCGTGTTTCATTGTTTGGCAACTGCTATGTGACTTCACCAGTCCCCTTAAAAGCCCCATCCTTCAGGTTTCCATAGTGTATTGGTCATCACGTTTGCCTCACACGCAAAAGGTCCCCAGTTGGAAACTGGGTGGAAACATGGCCTTTCAAGACCTCCTTTTACAAAAAAATCAAGATGACAAATGGGAACAAGGATATTTGCTTGATGTCTGAAGGTGTGTACACGAGCATCCATCCCCAGTTTGGACACACAATCCATATTTCCCGGATGACTGATGGGCTGGGAATACATAACAGGTCGGTGTTGGAGGACCTGATGGACCGCGAGGGTTCATAACGTAAAAGAAATTCAGAAAAAATAAGAAGGCCCACAACCCCCAAGGCATTTAAAAACCATTAAGAGAACCTTCAAATGGATCCTGAAACATACAGGGAGCCAATGCAGTGATTTTAGAAGCGGTGTAATATGCGCCTGCCTTCTGGTCCTCGTCAGCACACGTGCAGCAAAAGTTGTTCTGTAAAAGTTGTAGACTTGTGATGTTTCTTTTAGGAAGACCAGAAAGCAGGGCATTGCAATAGTCAATACGACTGGAAATAAAAGCATGCATCAGCATCTCTCTATTTGCCCGAGAGAGGAACGGGCGGACTCTGGCTGTATTCTTTAAATGAAAAATAAAATCCTGTTTTTGTAACATTTTTAATGTGTGGAATAAAATTGAGCTCAGTCCCCTTAAAAGCCCCTTCCTTCAGGTTTCCATAGTGTAGCGGTTATCACGTTTGCCTTACACGCAAAAGGTCCCCAGTTCGAAACTGGGTGGAAACATGGCCATTCAAGTCCTTCTTTTACAAAAAAAAGTTAAGATGACAAATAGGAACAAGGACATGTGCTTGTTCTCTGAAGGGACTTGAACTCTTGACACTCAGATTTAAAGTCTGATGCCCTACGAAGTGAGCCCCCAGGCCTTTGGTCAAAAGACTTGTTTTTGTGTATTTGGAATGAAATGTTTTCTGCATGTTGAACAGTTTTCAACAGGAAAGATATATTTCAGATGTATCAATAAAAGTGCTGAATCGCCCAATATGGGGCTCGAACCCACGACCATGAGATTAAGAGTCTCATGCTCTACCGACTGAGCTAATCAGGCCTTTTGCTGCTTTAGATATCATTTTTGTTCTGTTTTTATTGATGTGGCCATCCTGGTGTTTGATCAAGTCCACAGTTTCTCAGGAAACAGAAGGAGCAAGACCTGGTGGGTCAGGATGGCCGAGCGGTCGAAGGCGCTGCATTCAGGTTGCAGTCTCTAATGAGGCGTGGGTTCAAATCCCGCTTCTGACAGTTCGGGGCCGCAAGTCTTTCCAGTTCCAGTTAAAAGCCGGGCTCCTCATGTAGTTTCCATAAAGTACCAAGGTATTGTCCTGTTGTCCTTGTATTTTGAGGGCAAAAGGAGGCGTTTGCAAGAGGACCTCAGACCTGGTCACCTGAACAGGGACTTGAATCCAGGACACTCAGATCAAATGTTTCATGTTCGGGACCAAATGGTCCTTCGAGCCGAATATCTTCCCAGTGACCTGCAAGATCCAGAGGGAGGCAGGGATGTTCTGTGCCTCCATTGTCGAGGCGGCAGTGGCCCTAAGGTGGTCAGGGCCTATCGTGGCGGTAATCCTAGAACCCGTTGGCGGATACCATTGGTGAGGGATGCCGTCAAGCTGAAGGAGTTCTATTGGGCCTTTTTGGCTCATGGGACTTCAGCTGACAGGAACCGACAGGCCAAGCGGTCCGCGGCTTTGGCATTCGCTGAGCCAAAAACTCTGACATGGGAGGAGTTTCGAGAAGCCATGGAGAAGGACTTCCGGACGGCTTCGAAGAGATTCTGGATCCGGCGTCTCAGGAAAGGAAAGCAGTACACAGTGAAGACGCTGTCAAACGCTTGGCTGTACTCATTCACACCAAAACAACAAGACCTTCGATAGCTCAGTTGCAAGAGCGGAGGACTGTAGTGGTTCAAGCTGGCATCCTTAGGTCGCTGGTTCAAATCCGGCTCGAAGGACAAGCTGTTTCTTGTGTTATGTCTGCCGGCAAAGAATGGCAATACCGTCTTGTCTGAAGGACCTCCGCTTCCCTGTCAATGGAGTTGGACTTGAGTCTTTGTCACGCAGTCTGAAATTGGCAAACGGAGTAATTCTGATTGAGTGATCATTTGAGTGTCTATTTGAATACGTTTCATCTCAACTCCTGTTGGAAAAGAACAGCCATTTCCATGAGAGCACAAGACCCCTGGATTGTACCCGAAAATACTTTGCGCTCATCAGAGAGTAAAGTTGTTGTCCTGGTTTGCAAAGCCTCCATTGTTACGCCAGAAGGTGCCAGTCACATCCAAAACAAAGGGTTCCATGGTGTAATGGTTAGCACTCTGGACTCTGAATCCAGTTTAGGGTGATACCTATGGCTGTATTTGGCCTAGATATCGGGAGTGGGGCCCGGATTAGTATTCACTACTTGGGAACATTTCATCAAAAAACAAAGGAGTTTATGGAGAATGCGGGCGTTGATCCCGCTACCTCTCACATGCTAAGCGAGCGCTCTACCATTTGAGCAAATTCCCCTGCTGATGCAGTGTTGGCAGAGAAGGTCCAGTCTCAGAACTATTTTGGTTCCTTTGCTGGAGTACGTCAAAGCGACACAGTCTCTGCCTTTCAGAGTGCAGACATGATGCAGTCCCTGGTTGTCTAGTGGCTGGGACTTGGTGCTCTCACCACCGCGGCCGTTGTTCGATTCCCGGTCAGGGAACTGACATTTGGTTAGGTTTTGACTGGAGATAGGATTTGTCTTGGTCCTCGGTCGAACAGTTCGGGTCATCTTTCAGCGCTGTCTGTGAACTGCTGTCACTGCACATAAAAACAATTCCAAGTCCGCCAATCGAATCCCGGTCTACCTGGTCGACGGACACGTAAACAGTGCAGGTACCCTCCTTTGTGCGGCTCCATTTCAGTGTCCTCCGTTGTCAGCGAACCTCACAAGGTCACAGTTTTTTCCTGATCAGGGCACCGTTTTGGGTTGTGCGGATGAGTGTCTGAAGCACCAGATTAAGGCTCCTTTCGCTCAGGAGCCACTGGTTGAAATCCCACAGCTGTCATTTTCCTTGTCAGGTCCATTATCCACGACTGGAATGATTTGGTAGCAAAGGACTGTCAGATTGTACAACACAGCTGAGCACTTGGGGAAGAAGATGAATAGAGGTCTTGTTCTCCCGGACTGGTTGTTGCAACCGCAACCCTGCTCAAGGTTCAACGTGACACACAAAACAGGAACTCCCCGTCTGGGAATCGAACCGCGTAATCTTCCATGTGACAGGCGGAGATACTGGCCACTATACTAACAAGGACTGCTGCTGACTTGATGTAGTGTCAATTGGCCAAAGCGGAATTCAGAACAGGCTTGTGGCCCATGACCGTTTTTATGGTAGCTGGAGACTTCAACCAGTGAAATCCTTCCTATTTTCTGTAGCTCTTATCCTCATCAGCGGACTGTATTCCCCACCCGTTACCGGCATGGGGACATTCCAACCCAAGTTGAGAACACACTGGACCAGGTACACAGCAACACACGTGGCACAGACACAGCTTCACCCTGCCCCCACTTTTACCCACGACTGAAAAAGCAGAACACCACCTTAGAAGCTGAAATACTCACTTGGGAGAACGTTAGACTGAAGTTCTAAAGGTCCCTGGTTCAAGACCGGTTTTCAGAAAAATCCCTGTTTATGTTGTGACTTGGCAAATAGTTTGAAAAGGCTTCTTGGCTGGCTGAAAGGACCTTAGCTTCATTCTTCAAAAGGCCAGACATCCAGCCATCCAGACAATGTTAGAGGAGGTTACAAACCATTGACTCCAAGGGCACAAGTTGAGTCCACCGAGATATCAAAGTGACCCCGAGGGTGGCTAAGGTGTTTCTTTCAAGCCGCGATTGTGATGTCTTGTTTTGTTGAAGAAAAGCCCATTATTTCTGGAACAATTTTCCCTACAAAGGAGAAATCTTTGTCCATTTGGACAATTGTCAATCTGCCCCCACTTTGGACACATCGTCGTGTTTCATTGTTTGGCAACTGCTTTGTGACTTCACCAGTCCCCTTAAAAGCCCCATCCTTCAGGTTTCCATAGTGTAGTGGTTATCACGTTTGCCTCACACGCAAAAGGTCCCCAGTTCGAAACTGGGTGGAAACATGGCCTTTCAAGACCTCCTTTTACAAAAAAATCAAGATGACAAATGGGAACAAGGATATTTGCTTGATGTCTGAAGGTGTGTACACGAGCATCCATCCCCAGTTTGGACACACAATCCATATTTCCCGGATGACTGATGGGCTGGGAATACATAACAGGTCGGTGTTGGAGGACCTGATGGACCGCGAGGGTTCATAACGTAAAAGAAATTCAGAAAAAATAAGAAGGCCCACAACCCCCAAGGCATTTAAAAACCATTAAGAGAACCTTCAAATGGATCCTGAAACATACAGGGAGCCAATGCAGTGATTTTAGAAGCGGTGTAATATGCGCCTGCCTTCTGGTCCTCGTCAGCACGCGTGCAGCAAAAGTTGTTCTGTAAAAGTTGTAGACTTGTGATGTTTCTTTTAGGAAGACCAGAAAGCAGGGCATTGCAATAGTCAATACGACTGGAAATAAAAGCATGCGTCAGCATCTCTCTATTTGCCCGAGAGAGGAACGGGCGGACTCTGGCTGTATTCTTTAAATGAAAAATAAAATCCTGTTTTTGTAACATTATTAATGTGTGGAATAAAATTGAGCTCAGTCCCCTTAAAAGCCCCTTCCTTCAGGTTTCCATAGTGTAGCGGTTATCACTGTCATTTTTCTGCTCTATATATGATTTTTTGCTCTGTTTTTATTGATGTGGCCATCCTGATGGTTGATCAATTCCACAACTGACCTAGTTTCTCAGGGGACAGAAGGAGCAAAACCTGGAGGGTCAGGATGGCCGAGCGGTCGAAGGCGCTGCATTCAGGTTGCAGTCTCTAATGAGGCGTGGGTTCGAATCCCACTTCTGACAACTTCTTGCATCTTGAAGTGGCGTCACCCAGTAAACCAGGGGTGCTTTTCAACATGACCGCTGCTGAAAAGTGTACAAAGCAGACCTATTGCATCCTGGGGTCTTGCGTTTCTCCGGAAAACTCTTTGTACTTCAACATGACCTCGGATGAAAAGTATGAAAACCAGAGTCATGGAAATACCAGAAGAGGACTGCAGGAAGTGAACAAACAAGCCCCTCTTTGCTAGGCTTGTAATTTGACCAACTATCTTTTCCCCTCCTCTGCTGAGTGTCCACTGAATGTAGGTGGCTGTTCTCACGGGGACATCAATTAGTGAAATTAGTTGTATCACTGGTTGAAATCCCACAGCTGGCATTTTCCTGGTCAGGTCCATTATCCACGACTGGAATGACTTGGCATCAAAGGACTGTCAGATTGTACAACACAGCTGAGCACTTGGAGAAAAAGATTGAGAGAGGTCTTGTTCTAGTGAGACGGGTTTGCTCCACCCGAATCGTAACCCTACAGAATTGATACCCGCATTCGCCAAGGAATCCTTTTCCGAAATCTGTTTTTTGTAGAAGAGATGACAGAATTGATTTCAGGATCTATCCATCAGCATCAGACGAATACCCCAAACCTAATCCTGGCCGTGTTCTCTAGACCAGTGTCTTGTCATGTAATAGTGAAGAAACCCAGTCCGTGATTTATTGTTCCCATGTACCAAACACTAATCTGAGCCCCAATACCAATTTCTATGCCAAATACAGCCTTAGGCCTAACCCTAAACCCAGTCCTAACTGCCTTCTCCAGTCCAGCACCTTATCTTGTTGTGTAGTACTTACCAGAAACTCAAGTCCATCATTTATTGATGTTTTATTCAGTCGCCTCAGGATGACAGCAGTTCACAGATAGCGCTTCAAGATTACCCGAACTGTTCGACCAAGGACCAACCCAAATCCGCCACTAGAGCACCAGGGACTGCATCGTGGCTGCAGTCTGAAAGGCAGAGACTGTGTCGCGTTGACGTACTCCAGCAAAGGAACCAAAATAGGTATGAGACTGGACCTTCTCTGCCAACAATGCATCAGCAGGGTAGAGCGCTTGCTTAGCATGTGAGAGGTAGCGGGATCAATGCCCGCATTCTCAAAAAGCACTTTTGTTTTTTGTGATTAAATGTTCCCAAGTACCGAACACTAATCCGGGCCCCAATCCCGATATCGAGGCCAAATACAGCTATAGGTATCACCCTAAACCCAGTCCTGTCTAGCATTGTCCTGTCTAGCATTCTCCTGTCTAGCACCTTGTCTTGTCTTGTTGTGGGATCAATGTCCGCAGTCTCTTGGGAGTTCTTTGCCTTTTGTAGAAGAGATGTTGGGATCGGAAATGGGTTCCATGGTGTAATGGTTAGCACTCTGGACTCTGAATCCAGTGATCCAAGTTCAAGTCTTGGTGGAACCGACTTGCCCTGCAGCAATCGAGTGTTTGGACTGTGTCTTCCTTAACAGTAAGAATATGATGACTTATTGATTTACTCTACAAATCAGTGGTAACCGTGGATCAGGATGAGGTCCCCAAACGACGCCAATGTCTGTGACAGCTGATGTCAAGGATCAGCTGATCAGAAGATACTTGGTTTGTGTGCAGGGCCACAAGTCTTTCCAGTTCCAGTTAAAAGCCAGGCTACTCATGTAGTTTCCATAAAGTACCAAGGGATTGTCCTGTTGCCCTCGTATTTTGAGGGCAAAACGGAGGCATTTGCAAGTGGACCTCAGACCTGGTACCTGAACAGGGACTTGAATCCCGGACACTCAGATCAAACGTTTCATGTTCAGGTGACAGGCTCAACCTTTCTCTTGTCTGACCATGAACTCTTTTTGTCCAAAAGATATTTGGCTTGTCCATGTGGGCAGTTTAAGACCTCCGTCCATCTTGGAGGTGGACATTTCGGGACCGGGGCTTCTTCATCTCTGCAAGGACAAGTACAGTATGCCAGATTTTGTCTTCATTGAGTTGTCCTTGTTTATCAAGGGCCTGGATAGTTAAGTTGGTACAGCATCAGACTTTTAATCTGAGGGTCCAGGGTTCAAGTCCTTGTTCAGGCAGTGAGGAGAAGTATTAAATGTGAAACCAATCTCTTTTATCTTCCTCCTGTGGTCAAGTCCAGAATGCCAGAAGACTTCTGCTCCCTCAACACCGAAAAGGCCAAAGAGAAGCGACACAGTCTCTGCCTTTCTGAGTGCAGACCAAAAGCAGTCCCTGGTGGTCTAGTGGCTAGGATTCGGTGCTCTCACTGCTGCGGCTGGATTGGTTTTTCCTGGAGATAGGATTTGTCTTCGGCCTCGGTGGAATGGTTGGGGTCACCTTGAAGCGCTACTTGAGAACAATAAATCACGGACTGGGATTCTTCATTATGCCATGACAAGAGACTAGTCTACAGAACATGGCCAGGATTAGGTTTGGGGTATTTGTCTGATGCTGAGGGATCGATCGTGGACTCATTTCCGATCCCAACGTTTGACTTGATTCCTCGTCCCATAAAAGCATTCTGTCATCTCTTGATCGATAATCCTGGCTGGCGCTTTTGCAAAAGCCTAGATTTTCAAGCGGAGCTTCTGTGTTTCACCAGACCTGCGCAGAAACTAACCGAAATCTGTGACTTGATCAACCTAACTTCTGATCAAATATGTAAGACCATGGAAGTTGCAGTGTGCTTTTAAAAAGTCATTGACACACAGTTTGCCAATTGGGAACAACAGGTGCTGTGCAAAAGTGGAGCGCAAACTTAAATGAACAGTGACACAGACTCATCTAGACAACCTCCCTGGGTGGGCTCAAATCTCCGGCCACTTCTGTTCAGTTGAAGACATGCTAACGCATGCTAACGCCCGCTACCTCTCACATGCTAAGCAAGCGCTCTACCATCTGAGCTAATTCCCCTGCTGATGCAGCGTGGGCAGAGAAGGTCCAGTCTCAGAACTATTTTGGTTCCTTTGCTGGAGTACGTCAAAGCGACACAGTCTCTGCCTTTCAGAGTGCAGCCATGATGCAGTGCCTGGTGGTCTAGTGGCGGATTTGGGTTGGTCCTCAGTCGAACAGTTCGGGTCATCTTTAAGCGCTATCTGTGAACTGCTGTCATCCTGAAGCGACTGATGACAGAAATACAAATAAAACACGTCAATAAATGATAGACTTGAGTTTCTGGTAAGTACTACACAACTAGATAAGGTGCTGAACTGGAGAAGGCAGTTAGGACTGGGTTTAGGGTTAGGCTTAAGGCTGTATTTGGCATAGAAATCAGTATTGGGGCTCAGATTAGTGTTTGGTACTTGGGAACAATAACAATAAATTGGGAACAATAAATTGGGGTATTTGTCTGACGCTGTTGGATAGATCCTGATCTCAATTCTGTCATCTCTTCGACAAAAAACGGATTAAGGAAAAGGGTGCCTTGGAGAATGCGGGCATTGATCCCGCTACCTCTCACATGCGAAGCGAGCGCTCTACCATTTGAGCTAATTCCCCTGCTGGAGTACATCAAAGCGACACAGTCTTTGCCTTTCTGGGTGCAGCCTTAAAGCAGTCCCTGGTGGTCTAGTGGCAAGGATTCAGCGCTTTCACTGCTGCGGCAGGGTTCGATTCCCGGGCAGTCGTCAGATGGTCAACCTCCCACCTGTAGGCGGACTCGTCGCCCACAGTACCGAGGCCATGTCGGCGACGACGACAGTAGGTGGCACAGACACAGCTTCCTTTTCCGGGCAAGAACCGAAAACTCTGACTTGGAGGTGCTGATTGCTGCTCCCAGTTGCTTCTAATTCGTCTGTGAGCAAAACTGGAATTTTAGAGTCAGGTTCATTGAAAAGGTTGGCAAGCTAGCCAGGAGTTGAAAGTTGAATCTTCTGATCTGCAGTCAGATGCGTTATCCTTTGCCACACTATTCGTACAACAAAAGGACCTGTCATTTAAGGTTAGCTTCTGGATTGTCACTGTTTCACCAATACTACAATTGGGTTTAGAGAAAAGTACTTTTCAGACAAGACAATAACAAAAGCAACACACACCTGCCATGACCCGGGGTTGGTGCAGACACAACAATGAGTATGAACCACTATACCATTAAGGCTGTCTAACCTGTCGACAACACGTCATCCACTGCGCCACTCGCCATTCAACAAAAGTGCTGAACCACCCAGTGCATATGCAGAACTTAGTTCCCATCATGTCACCATGTTGGGTGTGCTTGAGGGGGTATAGCTCAGTGGTAGAGCATTTGACGGCAGATCAAGAGGTCTCCGGTTCAAATCCGGATACCCCCTGATGCACTCCCTTGGTTTAAGAATAGTCTAAGAGTAAATGAATGCATGGCTCACAATAGCAACAACTTTGGTGTAATATACCTCAAGTTTTTTGCATGGCTCCTTTGGTCAAGCCAACTCAAGTGAGGTTGGTTTTGGTTTGATTCCATAAAGTTATGGGAAAGTTACTGTTGTAATCCCAGATTGTATCCATTTTTGTTCCGTTTTGTTCTCCTTTGTAGGGAGCATTGTAGTACATGTGTGACATGTGTACTACACATGACATTAGAAAGGATGGGAATTTCTTCAACACAACAAGACTTCTGATTCAAAAACATTTTGTTGAAGAAAAGCCCATTATTTCTGGAACATGTTATATGAACTACAATTTTCCTTGCCAAGGAGAAATCTTTGTCCATTTGGACAATTGTCAATCTGCCCCCACTTTGGACACATCGTCATGTTTCATTGTTTGGCAACTGCTTTCTGAGTTTCGCCAGTACTCTTATAAGTTGGGACTGGGTTTAGGGTGATACCTATGCCTGTATTTGGCCTAGATATCGGGATTGGGGCCCAGATTAGTATTCGGTACTTGGGAACATTTAATCACAAAAAACAAAAGAGCTTTTGGAGTATGCAGGTATTGATCCCACAACCTCTCACATTTCAAGATGACCCCAACCATTCCACTGAGGCCGAAGACAAATCCTCTTTCCAGTAAAAACCTATCCAAATGTCAATTCCCCGCTGCAGCGGTGAGAGCACCGAATCCTAGCCACTAGACCACCAGGGACTGCTTTTGGCCTACACTCAGAAAGGCAGAGACTGTGTCGCTTCTCTTTGGCCTTCTTGGTGTTGAGGTTGAGGGAGCAGAAGTCTTCTGGCATTTTGGACTTGACCACAGGAGGAGGATAAAAGAGGTTGGTTTAACATTGAAGTCTGATGCTCTACCAACTGAGCTATCCAGGCCATTGATAAATGAGGACAACTCAATGAAGACAAAATGAAGACAAAATCTTCTGGCCGACTGTACTTGTCCTTGCAGAGATGAAGAAGCCCCGGTCCCGAAATGTCCACCTCCAAGATGGACTGAGGTCTTAAACTGCCCACATGGACAAGCCAATTATCTTCTGGACAAAAAGAGTTCATGGTCAGACAAGACAAAGGTTGAGCCGGTCACCTGAACATTAAACTTCTGATCTGAGTGTCCCGGATTCAAGTCCCTGTTCAGGTGACCAGGTCTGAGGTCCACTTGCAAACGCCTCCTTTTGCTATAAAAAAAACAAGGACGATACCTTTGTACTTTATGGAAACTACTTGAGGAGCCGGGATTTTAACTGGAACTGGAAAGACTTGGGGGCCCGCACTGTCAGAGTTTTGAACCCACGCCTCATGAGAGACTGCAACCTGAACGCAGCGCCTTCGACCGCTCGGCCATCCTGACCCTCCAGGTCTCGCGCCTTCTGTTCCCTGAGAAACCAGGACCGCTGTGGAATTGATCAAACATAACAACTCGGGATGGCCACATCAATAAAAGCAGAAAAAAATGATATCTAGAGCAGCAAAAGGCCCGATTAGCTCAGTTGGTAGAATATGAGACTCTTAATCTCATGGTCGTGGGTTCGAGCCCCATATTGGGCGATTCAACAGTTTTATTGATACATTTGAAAGATATCTTTCCTGTTGAAAACTGTTCAACATGCAGAAAACATTTCATTCCAAATACACAAAAACAAGTCTTTTGACCAAAGGCCTGGGGGCTCACTTCGTAGGGCATCAGACTTTAAATCTGAGTGTCAAGAGTTCAAGTCCCTTCAGAGAACAAGCACATGTCCTTGTTCCTATTTGTCACCTTGACTTTTTTTGTAAAAGTAGGACTTGAATGGCCATGTTTCCACCCAGTTTGGAACTGGGGACCTTTTGCGTGTAAGGCAAACGTGATAACCGCTACACTATGGAAACCTGAAGGATGGGGCTTTTAAGGGCATTGGGTTCAATTTTATTCCACACATTAAAAATGTTACAAAAACAGGATTTTATTTTTCATTTAAAGAATACAGCCAGAGTCCGGCCGTTCCTCTCTCGGGCAAATAGAGAGATGCTGATGCATGCTTTTATTTCCAGTCGTATTGACTATTGCAATGCCCTGCTTTCTGGTCTTCCTAAAAGAAACATCACAAGTCTACAACTTTTACAGAACAACTTTTGCTGCACGTGTGCTGACGAGGACCAGAAGGCAGGCGCATATTACACCGCTTCTAAAATCACTGCATTGGCTCCCTGTATGTTTCAGGATCCATTTGAAGGTTCTCTTAATGGTTTTTAAATGCCTTAGGGGTTGTGGGCCTTCTTATTTTTCTGAATTATTATTATGATCGGTCTAAAGCTCCAGATGAAGGCTTTCGCTCAGGAAAACCGAAATCTGTGACTTGATCAACCTAACTTCTGATCAATTGTTAATGTCAACAGCCGAGCGCGCCGACCGATTGCACCACAGAGACTCCCACCCTGGCAACATCTGTTCAGTATAGGCACAGTGGAATTTGCGTTGCAGGTCACTGGGAAGATATTCGGCTCGAATGACCATTTGGTTCCTAATTCATGTCCATCTAAAAATCACAACAGTGTCTTCTGGGCCCCTTGTTACCAGTTGATGGGGTTTGACTTGATTCCTTGTCCCATAAAAGCATTCTGTCATCTCTTGATCGATAATCCTGGCTGGCGCTTTTGCAAAAGCCTAGATTTTCAAGCAGACCTTCTGCGCAGAAACTAACCGAAATCTGTGACATGATCAACCAAACTTCTGATCAAATATGTAAGACCATGGAAGCTGCAATGTGCTTTTGAAAAGTCATGGACACACAGTTTGCCAATTGGGAACCACACAAGTGTTGTGCAAAAGTGGAGCGCAAACTTAAACGAGTGACACGGACGCTTTCAGAGAACCTCCCTGGGGGGGCTCGAACCACCAGCCTCCTGGTTAACAGCCTAACGCTGACCAATGTGCCACAGCGACTCACCGCCGGCCACTTCTGTTGAGTTGAAGCCATGCTAACGCATGCTATGCTTCCAGCATGCCCTTTGTTTTGGATGTGACTCGCACCTTCTGGTGTAACAATCGAGGCATTGCAAACCAGGACACCAGCTTTACTCTTTGATGAGCGCAAGTATTTTGGGGTACAATCCAGGGGTCTTGTGCTGTAACGGACATGGCTGTCCTTTTCCAACAGGAGTTGAGATGAAACTTATTCAAATAGACAGACTGCATCGATCACTCATTGATCAGAATTTGTCAGTTTGCCAATTTCAGACTGCGTGACAAAGTCTCAAGTCCAACTCCATCGACAGGGAAGCGGAGGTCCTTCAGACAAGACGGTATTGCCATTCTTTCCTGGCAGACATAACATACGCAAAGGGCTTGTCCTTCAAGCCGGACTTGAACCAGCGACCTAAGGATGCCAGCTTGAACAACTACGGTCCTCCGCTCTTCCAACTGAGCTATTGAAGGTCTTGTTGTTTTGAGGCTAGTGAGTACGGCCGAGCGTTCGACGGCGTATCATTGAGGTTGTGGCTGAGAATGCCCCTATTGACAGAATTTGGATTAGATAATCAAGTCTTGTGGTGGAGAGTCTCCGGTGGAGAGTCTCAGTTGGAGAGTCTCACGTGGAGAGTCTCAGTTGGAGAGTCTCACGTGGAGAGTCTCAGGTGGAAAGTCTGAGGTGGAGAGGTGTGACGTTTCTGATCGAATTCCGAGGTCATCAGTTGGTCCTGAAAACGGTCTTGGCACTTTTTTTTCACGATGAAAGGTATGAAAACAGCCCTGCTGCATTGGCCGGGAATCGGACCTGGGTCTACCATGTGGATCGATCCTGGACTCATTTCCGATCCTAACATCTCTTTTACAAAAGGCAAAGAACTCCCAGAAGACTGCAGGCATTGATCCCACAACAAGACAAGACAAGATGATACCTATGGCTGTATTTGGCCTAGATATCGGGATTGGGGCCCGGATTAGTGTTTGGTACTTGGGAACATTTAATCACAAAAAACAAAAGAGATTTTGGAGAATGCAGGCATTGATCCGGCTACCTCTCACATGCTAAGCGAGCGCTCTACCGTTTGAGCTAATTCCGCTGCTTTTACAGCATTGGCAGAGAAGGTCCAGTCTTATAACTATTTTGGTTCCTTTTCCTGGTTCCTTTGCTTTCCTAGCATAGACGTGTTTCAAATGTACTTCTTCCCTGAGATCATATTTCTCCTCTCTTGTAGAGAAGTATTGGATGACATTTTTAGCTAATTGCTTATTTTTAGCCTTATGCATTATTTTAGCTGTTTGAACATGAACTATATCAGCAAGTTGAAGTATTTGTCATTTTACAAATAAGGAGTTAGTATGTTCTCTGTAGGCGGCATTATGAATTATCCTTACTGACCTTTTTTGCAGTATATTTAGCCAGTGAATCTCGCATCTCTCTCTGAAGCTTTGGGTTCACCAAGTATGGGTCTCAGGTGACGACGGTTCCTGCCAAGTACACATGTGTCCGTCTGAGCCAAGTATGACCTTTTCAAGGACAGAAGCTTTCTTTGTCCATCCACGTTCGTCATCCAACTTTCCTGCAATCGCAGGTTGAAGTTCTGGAACAGGTCTGTCGCCATCCATCCACCTCTGGGTTATGGGCCCAGCACGCGTCCTCTGCTGACACCAGTGCAGGTACCCGGCTTTGTGCGGCTCCATTTCAGTGTCCTCCATTTTCATCGAACCTCACAAGGTCACAGTTTTTTCCTGATCAGGGCACTGTTTTAGGTTGTGTGGATGAGTGGTCTAAAGCACCAGATTAAGGCTCCTTTTGCTCAGGGGGCACTGGTTGAAATTGAAATCCCACAGCTGGCATTTTCCTGGTCAGGTCCATTATCCACGACTGGAATGATTTGGCAGCAAAGGACTGTCAGATTGTACAACACAGCTGAGCACTTGGAACTCCTCGTCGGGGAATCGAACCCCGGCCTTCCACGTGACAGGCGGAGATATTGTCCATTATGCTAATGAGGCCTGCTGCTGAGTTGATGTGGTGTCCATTGGCCAAAGCGGAATTCAGAACAGGCTCGTGGCCCATGACACCATAGTGTAGTGGTTATCACGTTTGCTACACACGCAAAAGGCCCCCTGTTTAAAACTGGGTGGGAACATGGGCTTTCTATTCTCTCTTTTACAAAATAACCAAGGTGACAAATGGGAACAAGGATATGGACTTGATCTCAGCAGGTCTAAACACGAGCCTCTGTTGGTTTATTGGACTGGCATACTGTACTCTACTGTACTATTTTCACACTAGTGTACCTTGAGAAACCGTCAGATGTGCCGTGAGGAATTATCCATTATCACTTTTCATAGTTAACATTGATTAATCATCATTTGCAAATATTATGTCAATAGCCATTATGTCAATAGTATACATGGACCCAAATATTCCAATTGCATTTGGTTTATTTGCTCAAACGGAAAGAATTGAACAAGGGTGGAATATTCCTTTAACCAATCCCATTGAGGTATCTTGTACCCGCTCAAACGGAAAGTTGTCCTTCCTGGTGTTTTTCTTCTTCTGTTGTTTATTGGCGGTTGGCAAGCAGCTTTGGTGTGCATTAGCGCCATCTGTGGAAAAGAATCTAAACCCTTCTATACGCCATTCATAAGTCCACTTTTATTCAAAAAGAAAATACATATCTATATAAAACATGTGCCAGGCTTAATTATAAAATATTAGCAAGATTGAACTATATCTTTTCCTGTTCCCGGGTGCGTTCTTTCAGAGCATGCTCAGATATGATGTAACACGCAGATCCAGACGTTCTTCACTTTTAAAAATGGAGGCCAGCAATCGGCACTGGACTAAGCAAAGTTTGTTTTTGATTCAAACTAAATTTCAAGACTGGACAAACGAAAAACGGACAAGATGGAGTTATTCCAACAAGTGAAAGAAAAACTTGGGGAAGTCGGTATCACGTGATGTTGGTGTTTACACTTTACTGGGCATGCCCTATTGACTATTCTGGTTGATTTTCACGGCGCATGTAGACAAGAGATTGGAATATTCCTTTCCATGGATACCATTGTTTCCCGAAAGGTCATTTGGAAAGAGAAAAACTCCTCATGTAAACATGGCTACTGTGGAGTGTCTGTGGTGTAAAGACTGGCAGAGCAATGTAATACCGGTCCGTGTGGCAACACCTGGCTCCTTCCTCCTATAGACTTAGTGATGCACGTGTGAGATCATTGTGACATTTTGTAACATTTTTGGTTAGTGGTGAGCTTTTTCCAATGTAAACGTGCCGTGGCTCAAAAAAGGTTGAAAAACACTGCTGTACTCGGCCGAAGAAACGCAGGTTCAAACCCCGGTCATGGCAAGTGTATGCTGCTTTTGTTGTTTTGTCAAAAAGGACTTCTCTCTCTGGGCCCCATTTTACTCTTGGTGAACCAGTGACAACCCAGAACCTAGCCCTAAACTGCAGGTGCTTCTGTTGGAGGGCTAGTGGGGCAATGGATAACGCATCTGAGTACGGATCAGAAGATTCCAGGTTCAACATCTGGCCGGCTTGGCAAACTTTCCAATTGACTTGAGTCTAAAATGAAAGTTTTGCCTGCAGACAAATTTGAAGCAGCTGAAATTGACAAACTGCACCTTCGAGTCCGAGTTTATGGGTTTCGGCCGGAAGAGGACAGCTCTGCTCTTCATGAGGTGCTCAGGTGTGTTGCCCGGTTGTTTTTACATATTTCAGATTGTGCAGATATGGCATCGGCCGGCCAATCAGAAGTTGCCACTGCCCTGGACTGTGGCAGATGTTGTCCAGTTGGAGAAGGACCACCAAATCCTCCTGTAGGTGGATGGTGACCTCCTGACCTGCAAGGAAACTGCAATAGATATCTCCCCCTATCCCGGAACTCATGGGGGTGCGTATCTCTTTGTTCCATATCTGTGTGTAACTAAGTCAGTAAACGGGTCATAATAAAGTAATCAGTCTGATGTGTTCCACTAAGTGTTGTCTCTATCCGGGCATGTGGGAGTATCAAGCCAAACTGTGAGATGAGTATAATAAACGAAAACAATATGGATCAATAGAAGTGCTGAATCGCCCAATGTGGGGCTCGAACAAACGACCCTGAGATTTAGAGTCTCATGCTCTACCGACTGAGCTAATCGGGCCTTTTTCTGCTCTAAACATCATTTTTTGTTTTGCTTTTATTGATGTGGCCATCCTGATGTTTGATCAATTCCACAGCTGACCGAGTTTCTCAGGGAACAGAAGGAGCGAGACGTTCAGTCATCGCTGAGAACTTCGTGGAGTCACCTTAAGTCAGGACTGCTTTGGTGAACTTCAGAGGCATCATGACCAGTCTGCATCAAAGCCGGTTTCTGGCATTGATTCTTCATTCAGTTGCCATCCCTGATAGATGGTTAAGAATTTCTACAGCCGACCTCATTTGTGAGGGAACTGTTCACAACTTGATTGCTGCAGGGCAAGACGGTTCCGTTAGAATTTGGATTTTCAAAAGGAACAATAAATCTACAACCTCGTCAAAGGACACGTAAACAGTGCAGCGTTTTTAACTTAACTGTGATGCTTTCTATCATTTATTGATGTTTTATTCGTATTTCTGCCATCAGTCGCTTCCGGATGAGAGCAGTTCACAGACAGCGCTTCAAGATGACCTCAACCATTCGACCAAGGACCAAGACAAATCCCATCTCCAGTCAAAACCTATCCAAATGTCAATTCTGTGACCGAGAATCGTACCGGGGCCGCAGTGGTGAGAGCATCAAGTCCTTACCACTGGACCACAGCTTCAGGATGACAGCAGTTCACAGATAGCGCTACAAGATGACCCGAACTGTTCAACCGAGGACAAACCCAAATCCGCCACGAGACCACCAGGCACTGCCTCATGGCTGCACTCTGAAAGGCAGAGACTGTGTCGCTTTGACGTACTCCAGCAAAGGAACCAAAATAGTTCTGAGACTGGACCTTCTCTGCAACAGCAGGGGAATTAGCTCAAATGGTAGAGCTTTTACTTCGCATGTGAGAGGTAGCGGGATCAATGCCCGCATTCTCCAAAATGTCTTTTGTTTTTTGTGATTAAATGTTCCAAGTACCAAACACTAATCCGGGCCCCAATCCCGATATCTAGGCCAAATACAGCCATAGGTATCACCCTAAACCCAGTCCTAACCTAAATCCAGTCATAACTGCATTCTCCTGTCTAGCACCTTGTCTTGTCTTGTTGTGGGATCAATGCCCACAGTCTCCAAGGAGTTCTTTGCCTTTTGTAGAAGAGCTGTTGGGATTGGATCTACCCCTTAGCATCCGACAAATACCCCAAACCAGGGGAATTACCTCAAATGGTAAAGTGCTTGCTTAGCATGCGAGAAGTGGCAGAATTGATACTCACATTCTCCAAGGAATCCTTTGTATTTTGTAAAAGAGGTGTGGGATCGGAAATGAGTCCAGGATCTATCCATCAGCATCAGACAAATACCCCAAACCTAATCCTGGCCGCGTTCTCTAGACCAGTCTCCTGTCATGGAATAGTGAAGAAACCAAGTCTGTGATTTATTGTTCCCAAGTAGCGCTTCAAGATGAGCCCAACTATTCCACCGAGGCCGAAGACAAATCCTCTCTCCAGTAAAAACCTATCCAAATGTCAATTACGTGACTGGGAATCGAAACCGGGCCGCGGCGCTGAAAGCATTGAATGCTAGCCACTAGACCAACTGTTATTTTGTAAAAGAGGGAATAGAAAGCCCATGTTTCCACCCAGTTTTAAACAGGGGGCCTTTTGCGTGTGAGGCAAACCATTACACTATGGAAACCCGGAGTGGAGGGACGGGGGGGCGTTATAAGAGTACTGGCGAAACTCAGAAAGCAGTGGCCAAACAATGAAACATGATGATGTGTCCAAAGTGGGGGCAGATTGACGATTGAAGATCTCTCCTTTGTAGGGAGAATCGTAGTTCATATAAGATGTTCCAGAAATAACGGGCTTTTCTTCAACAAAATGTTTTTGAATCAGAAGTCTTGTTGTGTTGAAGAAATTCCCATCCTTTCTAATGTCATGTGTAGTACACATGTGACATGTACTACAATGCTCCCCACAAAGGCAAAACTCTTGTGATTTTGGACATTTGGGCTAACAAAACAGACCACATTAGCAGGACAAAAGAGGTTGTCTTGACATTTCAATGAAATTGTCTATGTGTTGGGGAAGAGATCCGACCCCCACTGGAGGAGTTCAAGGTACCTTGGCGTCTTGTTCTTGGCATCTTGTCACGCTGCACAGTGACATATGTTACCTTGTGTGTCGGTTTAGGGGTACGCCCAGTTCATGTGGTTATTAGGACTCTTACTGCTCTCTGTGTGCATCTACAGATGTGGACCTCCTTGGAGTTGGGCGGAGCTACCTGACGGGCGCAGCTGCTGACAATCAAGCTAATTTCCAGTTCCCTTCTTTAGGCACTGAGCTGCGGCAGGAGGGTGCTGGATTATTCCTTTGTGGACGTGACAGACTAACTCCTGTACCTCCTTTAGCGTTACACACGCCTCGGCCACGCACCCTCCTACCCGTCCGGTAGCCCGCTGGCCTCTAAGACTGCTCTGCTCTTCCTTGTATTTTGTGTTGTGCCTGCGTGCACCCTTCCACGGAGCTCCCTTTTTTTGTGCTCCGGCGCCTTTTGTTTATTGGGTCTCCTCACCTGAACTATTAAAGCAGCTTGACCTTACCTGAGCTTGCTGTGTCCTGCATCTTGGGATCCACCCTCTCCGCCACACGGTCAGAACGTGATACATCTAACATGACAGTTTACCAATCGATCTACGTTGGATGCTCCACTGGTCCGCCATGGTGATGTGGGAGCTGAACCCAAAGGCAGAGCTCTGATCTGATGATCCTGAGCTTTGAGTCAGCACGGAAAGGATAAGATCGTGGGTAAAAGCAGCTGAAATGACTTTGTTTTGTGGTGCGGCTGGACTTTCTCTTAGACATGGGGGGGGGGGCTGTGTCATCCGCAAGGAAATTGGACAAAAGCCACTGCCGAAATTTCATGTCAGTGTGAAGAATGTAGAAAGGAGCCATGCAAAAAACAATCTCGAGTAATATTACACTGAAGTTGTTGCTATTATGAGCCATGCATTCATGTACTCTTAGACTATTCTTAAACCAAAGGAGTGCATCAGGGGGCACCCGGACTTGAACCGGAGACCTCTTGATCTGCAGTCAAATGATGTACCACTGAGCTACACCCCTCAAACACACCAAACATGGTTACACGATGGGAACTAACTTCTGCATATGCACTAAACCAGCACACATCCTCATGGTGACTGGGAGAACTGAACCAACAAAGGTTGACTTCTTGATGGGTCATCGAGGTCCAAAAGGTTTACTTAAACAAGTTATTCCTTGTGCGCTAGTTTCAGCCCCACATTGGGCGGTTCAGCACTGTTGGTGATACATCGTCAAGATTTCTTTCCTGTGGAAAATTGTGCAACATGCGGAAAACATTTCATTGATGAAGTGGAATCGATGCCTGCAGTCTCCAAATGGTATATTATGCCTTTTCCTGCTAAAAAAAAAAACGTTCTCCATCTCCAACATCGTACCTGATACTTTGATTAATTGCATTCTAATGATGTTTCCTAAAAACACAGGTGGTGTCAAAACTATTGCATTGGTATAGACCCATGAGGATGGGATTCAAACCCATGCATGCAGAACACAATGGATTAGCAGTCCAGCACCTTAACCTCTCGGTCACCTCATCTCCTGCAGGACCTTTGTTGACATGGTCTTGTTGACTGAAAATGAGTCCCAACATCTGAATTAGTGTTTGGTAATGCAGAAACTGTGGTAGCCAAGTTAGAACCCAACCTTAAACTCCAGGTTATTTTGTTGAATGGCTAGTGGCGCAGTGGATGACGTGTTGTCTACGGGTTAGACAGCTGTAATCGTATCGTGGTTCGTACTCATTGTTGTGTCTGCACCAACCCTGGGTCATGGCAGGTGTGTTGCTTTTGTTATTGTCTTGTCTAAAAAGTACTTTTCTCTCAACCCAATTGTAGTCTTGGCGAAACAGTGACAATCCAGAAGCTAACCTTAAATGACAAGTCCTTTGGTTGTACGAATAGTGTAGCAAAGGATAACTCATCTCAGTAAGTGTGACCATATTTCACCAATACTAGCCAACCTGCACTGGCTCCCAGTTCATCTAAGATGTGACTTTAAGGTACTGCTTCTGGTTTACAAAATATTACACGGGTTGGCACCTTTTTATCTGGTGGACCTAATTGTACCCTATGCTCCGTCTAGAAACCTACGCTCACAACACGCCGGTCTTTTGACTATCCCGAGAGCCAGAAAGAAGTATGCGGGCTCTAGAGCCTTTTCCATTCGGGCCCCAACGTTGTGGAATGATCTACCTGTTAATATTAGAGCTGCTACCTCAGTAGAAATGTTCAAGTCCCGACTTAAGACTCATTTCTATACTTTAGCGTTTAGTTAAAAATATTCCCTGCCTGTTTTGACCCCCCCCCCCCCCCCCCCCCCGGCTGAGGGGGGGGGGGGGGGTCCAGGAGAGGCTGTTTTGGAAGTTTGCCTTGACGAAACTGGACATCGGACGTGGCCTACCTTGGAGGCGCTGCAGCAGAGGGATAGTGATCATCTCAAGACCCGTGGCTGCCCAACTGTCCTAATGGCATCACATCTTGGACCTGGACTATTATACTCTATGTTTATATTTAACTGTCACATGTAAACCTCTCCACATCCATTGCAGCCTGGTCATCCTAGAAGGGGGATTCCCCCATCTGCGGTCCCTTCTCAAGGTTTCTTTTTCCCTAATGGGTTTTGAGTTTTTCCTTGCCGTGATGGGGGTTCAGATCAGGGGATGTCGTTTGTCGTCTATTGTCTGTCTTCTACTGTTGCCTGCTTGTTAAGCCCTTTGAGGCTCTTTTGTGATTAAGGGCTATATAAATAAACTTGACTTGACTAGAAGATTCAAGTTTCAATTCCTGGCTAGCTAGCAAATCTTTTCAATTAACCTGACTCTAAAATTCAAGTTTTGCTCGCAGACGAATTAGAAGCAACTGGGAGCAGCAATCAGCACCTTCGAGTCAGAGTTTTTGGTTCTTGCCCGGAAAAGGATAACTCTGCTCTTCATGAGGTGCTTGGGTGTGTTGTAACATCTGACAGTCCTTTGCTGCCAAATCATTCCAGTCGTGGATAATGGACCTGACCAGGAAAATGCCAGCTGTGGGATTTCAACTAGTGCCCCCTGAGCAAAAGGAGCCTTAATCTGGTGCTTTAGACCACTCATCCACACAACCTAAAACGGTGCCCTGATCAGGAGAAAACTGTGACCTTGAGGACACTGAAAAGGAGCCGCACAAAGCAGGGTACCTGCACTGTTTACGTGTCCGTTGACCAGGTTGCAGATGGATTGTCTTTGTTCCTTTTGAAAATCCACATTTTAACGCCCCATTATTGAAAGACGTAACGACCATCAGGAGGAGTGACGTTTATTGTGAGGACATTTAGAACTTCAGTCCAACGCTCTCCCAAGTGGGCTATTTCAGCTGCGATGGGGGGGTTCTGCTTTTTCAGTCGGGGCCTAAAGTGGGGGAAGGGTGAAGCTGTGTCTGTGCCATGTACTGCCGTCTTCGCCGACATGGCCTCGGTACTGTGGTCGATGAGTTCGCCTCCAGGTGGGAGGTTGACCATCTGGCGACTCTATCTCCAGTCAAAACCTAGCCAAATGTCAATTCCCTGACCGGGAATCGAACCAATGCCGCGGCGGTGAGAGCTGCGAATCCTAGCCACTAGACCACCAGGGACTGTTTTAGGTCTGCACTCAGAAAGGCAGAGACTACGCAGAGGACTACGTTATGCTAGCCATAGCATTTCAGTATGTGGAATCAAACTATGGAATGGATTGAGTAAGGAAGTCAAACAATGCACAACGATGAAGAAACAATACAAGCAGTTGATGTTTGCTAAATACAAGGATGAAGAGTCTTGAACCAGTCATGATGTCTTTATTGTTATTATATATCACTGTTTTGTTGGTTATCATGGTTGCCATGGTTACCATTGTCTCAGATATGGTTACATCATCTTAAAATTATACCAGGTAACAGGTAACAAAATATTTTCTTATTTAGATTGGAAAACAAAAAATGTCCATTGGAACATCCATAGTATATACTGTATGTACTACATATGTATTGTACAGAATATCACATAAGTGAGATAAGTCTTTTGAGTAGACCCCTGATGAAAAAATGGTAAATTATGATTTGACCAAGCGTACCTGTTGATTCGTCGAAATATCCTAACATCACTACTATCAGCCAAATCAGTGTTACTTACTGGTGTGTTACTTACTGGTGTGTTACCTACTGGTGTGTTACCTACTGGTGTGTTACTTACTGGTGTGTTACTTACTGGTGTGTTACTTATGTGTGAACCATCGCATTGCAACCATTCCTTTTAATAATGAAAGATGTTTATTTTGTTTTGATTGATCCTACATGTTTAGTAACAACGTTTATGGTGGTGTTCCCGCGGAGGCAATAAAAGTATGGATTATATTCTCATGTTGCCTGACATCAGCGCATGGAATAAATCAATTGTAAATGGGATGTATTTCTTCTCCTTATCATTCAGAAAATAGAGCGGGTCTTTAATGGTCGTGGGGTCGAAGCCTTCCTTGACCAGTTTGGTCTTCACCGTCTTGAATGTGACGGTGACATCCAAGGAGCTCTGCATCCAAAGTCATATTCACATATTCATAGTTAATAGTATTCTTCTGAAAATGAAAGCTTCATTTCCCGACGAGTACCTGAATCCTGATGAAACGTGGCCTGGCATAGGCCGGCAAGAAGCTTTCCAGGTGCTTGAACAAGCCGACACAATCAAATGTTTGTCCGTCTTTGAGAGCGACAGCAGCCATTCCTACTCTGCCCTCGTTGCCTGCGGATAGCAAAGAAATCGGTGAAGATCAATTAAAATCATGGTGAGTAGCGCACCCTTCTGGTGGGCTCATATCATAGCAACTAAGAACGTAGCAATACAGTAGGCGATTTAGAGATTTAGAAACATTGTGTTGTTTTTATTGAAAGCTTACATTTCTTGCAATGCGGCACGCAACACTGAACCATTTTGCGCTGTGTTGTTTAATATTTACTGCCGACGTTGCACCGATCCACCTGTCCACCTCTCGCTCCAACCTTCCCTCACTGGTGATCAAGACCCCGGGGTCCTCATTCCCAACCCGGAGTGAGCAATCCACCCTTTTCCGACTAGTGGTGTGTCGGTCGTGAACGAACGTGTCAAAAGAACTCGTTCTTTTTTGTGAACGGAATGAACGAGGTCACCGCTACTAAAATAGCCGTTCAGTGTGTTCAGTTGCAAATGCTTTTTTTTTTTTTTTGATTGGCTGGAGAGTCAGTTCAGCGTTCCTTGTGCAGGGCGGGACTAGTTGCAGCGTCAGACCAAGTGTGGGGGGGGGGTGCAGCGGTCACAGAATCGGACAGGGGTGGTTCTGAGGCGCTCGGAGGGCTGTCATCATACTTCAGATTTCAAGGTTCGTCATCACGTGTTGTTGCACCGTTGAGTCGGAACGAATGTGAACATGAGTGAACGGACAATTTAGACTCATTTTTCAAGGTACACAGATTATTGTGTTCTTTAGTTAAAAAAAAATAAAAATAAAGAATGTTTCTACCTTTCTTCATTCTTTAGTAATCAGCAATACAATACAATCTTCCTATAGATTTCAGGAAGTTTCAGGAAAATATCGGTTCCCAACTAGAAAAGGGACAAAAACAACTTTTTTGAAGAGATACCACAGCAACTACGTTCCTCTAGCAGAACTGTACTTACATACTTGTACTACATGTTACTTTAAAAAGTCAATAGTTATAGTTGCTCCTCCAAAAAAGTATCGAGTTACTCCACTACAAAAGGTAACTACAGTAAACCTCGGATATATCGGATTCAATTGTTCCCACTGGTTTTGTCCGATATAAGCGAAATCCGTTATATGCGTATACCAGAAAATGTCCGTTTTACGCATATATCGGATTTATATCCGGTATATGCGTAGATCGGATTTTATCCGTTATAAAAAGGCACTTCCTTGACTATGTTTCCAATGTACCTGGACGCGCAGGCAACGCTGCAAACGCTGCAAACGACGTCGTATAGCGGCCTGTCACGATTCGGCGAATCGGAGCGCCACGATGCGGCCATCCGATATATGCCAGGGAAATTTCATGGAAATGCATTGGAACGGGACTGGAGATTTTGTCCGAAATAGGCGAAATCCGTTATAAAAAATCCGATATATGCAATGAATTTTTATTGGAAATGCATTACAGAAATTATTATTATTATTAATTATTATTATTATTTCTTTATGGACAAAGTTTTTTTTTCAGGGACATTTGATGTGTACATTTTGACATTTTGACCTCAACGAGGTTAAATTAGTGACTGTACTTCCATTTGGCAAAACCACATACTTACCTACTACCTACTAGGGTTAGGGTTAGGGTTAGGGTTAGGGTTAGGGTTTAGGGTTAGGGTTAGGGTTTAGGGTTAGGGTTACCTACAAGCAGGATATATTAGGAGTTGGTTTTGCTTCTTGTTTTCAAAGTAAAAGCAGTGATTTATCACTATGGTTTTATTGGATGAGAAAAGTAAGGGGGTGTTTTATTTTGTGAAAATAACCAGAAGTGCATTGCTCACTTCGGCTAGCTTAAGTTTGGCCGAATTCGTCTGAACCAAATAGGAAACGGTTTGTATTTGGACAAATAAATGGCACACTCGGGATCTTGCCTGATGTAGAATTAGAATAATTCGTTAGGTTACCCGTCACTGAAAAAAGTAACGGCGTTATTCCCATCACTGGTTGCATCTGATGTTCTACACTGGGAACACCCGAGGGCGAATGTGCGGTGAGCCACGCTACCTGGAACTTCCACACCGTACACGTTGGCCTCAGCGATGCAGTCAGCCCGGGTGAGGACGTCTGCCACCTCATTGGTCGAAACATTCTCTCCCTTCCATCTGTTGACAAGGAAGTTTGGCAATTAGTTTTGGCGATTTATTGAAGTTCTAAACATCTGAGTTGACTTGAAGTCACCTGAAGGTGTCACCCACTCGATCGTGGAAGTAAATGAAGCCATCTCGGTCGACGAGCATCAGGTCGCCCGTGTTGAAGAACACGTCTCCTTTCTTTAAGACGTGGTGAAGCTTCTTCTTCTCAGTCTGCTGCAGGTCTCCGGCATAGCCGAGAAATGGAGCTCTCGCAGAGATTTCCGACACCAGAAGTCCCGGCTCGCCTAAGGCAATTGTTGTCATGACTTAGCTTGGAGGCAAAAATAATAGTGGGATATAATAGTGTAATATATATAATAAAAATATAATCATATTCATCATATCTGGGAGAGGACAAATACTCTGTTTTTTTAAGGTTACTGTAAAAAGGTAAGTATCTCTCAATACTGGTGGCCAGCCAATCCCAGGGCACATATAGACAAACAACCATTCACACTCACATTCATACCTATGGACAATTTGGAGTGGCCAATTAACCTAGCATGTTTTTGGAATGTGGGAGGAAACCGGAGTACCCGGAGAAAACCCACGCATGCACGGGGAGAACATGCAAACTCCACACAGAGATGGCCGAGAGTGGAATTGAACTCTGGTCTCCGAGCTGCGCACTAACCACTCCACCACAATTTTTCTAAACTTATATTGGAGAGAATGAAACTTCATCTTTTTTTCTGCGTGTGGTTGGTTCTGTGTAATTAAATATTTTTGTATTTGAATATTTTTAGCCAGCTAGCTAGCTAGCTGTGATACGACGAGCTAATCGGTCATTAGCGTTTATATAATTATTGTTATGTCAAACAGCGACTCAAACTTGTGAAATCCACTTTCCTTGTTCCAAATTCATATATTTGCAAATTATGGCATTTGGCGTACTTTTGCTCGTGTTTTTTTTACAAGATACTACAAGAAACAAGGTAAGAAACAAGTGTCAATGCATCATTAGCCATGTTTACATGAGGAGTTTTTCTCTTTCCGAATGACCTTTCCGAAAACAATGGTATCCATGGAAAGGAATATTCCAATCTCTTGTCTACATGCGTCGCTATAATCAACCAGAATAGTCAATGGGGCATGCCCAGTAAAACCTAAACACCAACATCACGTTGTTTTTCTTTCACTAGTTGGAATAATTCCGTATTGCCAGTTTTTCGTTTGTCCAGTCTTGAAATTTAATTTGAATCAAAAACAAACTTTCCGTATCAGTCCAGTGCCGATTGCTGGCCTCCATTTTTTGAAATGGAAGAACGTCTGGAGCTGCGTGTTACGTCATATCTCAGCATTTGCTGAAAGAACGAAGAAGAAGAAAGATATAGTTCAATCTTGCTAATATTTTATAATTAAGCTGGGCACATGTTTTATATAGATATATATTTTCTTTTTTAATAAAAGTGGACTTATGAATGGCGTATAGAAGGGTTTAGATTGTGTTCCACAGATAGCGCTAATGCACACCAAAGCTGCTTGCCAACCGCCAATAAACAACAGAAGAAGAAGAACGCAGTCTGACAACTTTCCGTTTGAGCGGGTACAAGATACCTCAATCGGATTGGGGAAAGGAATATTCCACCCCTGGGAATCCCATTATATATTCATTGGGATTGGCACTTTTCTTTGGGAATGAGGCGTATACAAAGGTTACATTCTTTCCGTTTGAGCAAATAACCCGAATATTTGGGTCCACGTATACGTGGCTAATGGAATATTTGGGTCCACGTATACGTGGCTAATGGAATATTTGGGTCCACGTATACGTGGCTAGTCATTGTAGTTCCGTACGTGATACCGATGATGACTAGATTGATTTGACTAATATTTCTATCTGGGCTATCCTGAACCTAATCTTTGTCATGGTGTGTTTCTAAAGCTGCAGACCAAAACAAACATCCACTGTTGGCATTTACGTCCTGAAAGCAACTGAAAACCGGATCATGGTGACTGAAGGCCAGGTGGTCTTGCGAGAGACTGAACTACCAAAACAACATTTTTCCATAATGGCAACATGGCCAAGGTACCACCTCGTCTATCCACTACTGACCCAGAAACCCTGGTCCATTCTTTTGTCAGGTCTGGCCTTAATTACTGTAAAGTGCTGATTTCTGGACATTTCTCCAGTTCTCCAGTTCTAGCCAACCTGAACCGGCTCCCAGTTTATTCGAGATGCGACTTTAAGGTCCTGCTACTTGGCTATGAAATATTCCAAGGGTTGGCACCTTCCTATTTGGTTGACCTGGTATAGTACCTAGTACCCAATGCTCGAACCAGAAACCTACGCTCACAACACGCCGGTCTTTTGACAATCCTGAGAGCCAGAAAGAAGTATACGGGTTCTAGAGTCTTTTCTATTGGGGTTCCAACTTTGTGGAACGCCGTACCTTAATTACTGTAAAGTGCTGATTTCTGGACATTTCTCCGGTTCTCCAGTTCTAGCCAACCCGAACCGGCTCCCAGTTTATTCGAGATGCGACTTTAAGGTCCTGCTACTTGGCTATGAAATATTCCAAGGGTTGGCACCTTCCTATTTGGTTGACCTGGTATAGTACCTAGTACCCAATGCTCGAACCAGAAACCTACGCTCACAACACGCCGGTCTTTTGACAATCCTGAGAGCCAGAAAGAAGTATACGGGTTCTAGAGTCTTTTCTATTGGGGTTCCAACTTTGTGGAACGCCGTACCTTAATTACTGTAAAGTGCTGATTTCTGGACATTTCTCCGGTTCTCCAGTTCTAGCCAACCCGAACCGGCTCCCAGTTTATTCGAGATGCGACTTTAAGGTCCTGCTACTTGGCTATGAAATATTCCAAGGGTTGGCACCTTCCTATTTGGTTGACCTGGTATAGTACCTAGTACCCAATGCTCGAACCAGAAACCTACGCTCACAACACGCCGGTCTTTTGACAATCCTGAGAGCCAGAAAGAAGTATACGGGTTCTAGAGTCTTTTCTATTGTGGTTCCAACTTTGTGGAACGCCGTACCTTCTGACATTAGAGCTGCTACCCGAGTAGAAACGTTTAACTCTCACAAAGACTGAAAGACGGCAAACATGCTTGTTCTGATTGTTGCGGCGGGGGGCGGACCTGATCCGTGGAGGGGAACAGTGGAGGGGATCTGCCTTTTTAAGCAAGTATCGGCCAATGTCGATACCGACAGTCCGATAATAATCTGTGGCCGATGGATCGGAGCATCCCTAATTGGAGTACGTTTCACTTTGAAACCGACCTTCCGGAAGGGATTCATGACGGTAACCAAGCTTCTACAGTTTTGATCCGTGACAATGCTGACACTCACCTTTGGGAACCTGGATGCAGAGACCAGAAGAATCCCTCACAGGTTCTCCCTTGTCGACGTCATACTTGATCAGAGCGAAGGGAAAACACCACTGCACCAAACAGGAAGTAGATGTTCAATGAAGAATTGTGGAGTTGAAGTTGAGTCCTACCTTGTACAGGAAGCTCGCCCGTCCGACTGCTCCCATCTTTCCGCTGTAATTCATCAAAAAGAAGTTCCCTTCTGTTGCTCCATAAAGCTCCACAATCCGAATGTTCCCAAAGCGCATTTGGAAATCTCTCCAAACATTTGCTCTGATTCCATTTCCAATTGCCAGTTTCACGTTGTGGTTTTGCTCGTTGGGTTTCTGTGACGAGTGAAAAAGGATATGCCATGTTTGTGTTCGTTTGTTAATATTGATGATGGAATGAGGAGATCAACCTTTGGCGTATTGCAGACGTAACGCATAATTTCACCGATGTACTGGATGACGGTCACGTTGTATCTTCTGCAGTCGTCCCAGAACTGAGATGCAGAAAATTTATTCCTCAGGGCGACTGTGATACCTGGAAATGACGACAAAAGACAATAAAACTTGTTGTTCAAATCCTGACCTTTTGGTAAATGGATTCCAAACAGTTGAGTTTTCTACGACACCCCTACTATAGATACAGTACATCAATTGTAATGGTAATGGTAATGGTAATGGTAATGGTTTGATTTCATTTGAACATGCATCAGATTCCAATTGAGTGCATCCCATAATCAGTTCCCAGTTCCACATGTCCAAAAGGAGTAGGAAGAAGCAAAGCTTATTAAATCCTACCCCTCCATCTGGTACTTTTACAATCACTAACTCTTACATTTGTTCACTTCCTGCTTTCCTAATATAGTTTTTTAAAAAATGTGTTTTAGTTAATTTTTTTTTGTCACATACTACATAATAGATAATGGGTACCATAGTAACTGTCAATATAGTGATATATAGCAGTTTTACAATCAGTAACTGTAACATTTGTTCACTTCCTGCTTTCCTAATATAGTTAAAAAAAAATTAAATTGAAAAAAAATTGTAATTATTTTTAATTTTTTTTTTTTTTGTCCCATACGGAAGTACTGGGTGATATGAGCATCCAATGCCATAATGTGTACCATAGTGCGTGTCAATATAGTGATATATATAGCACATCATGACTGGTTCAAGACTCTTCATCCTTGGATTTAGCAAACATCAACTGCTTGTATTGTTTCTTGAATTGGCTCATCGTTGTGCATTGTTTGATTTCCTTACTCAATCCATTCCATAGTTTGATTCCACATACTGAAATGCTATGGCTAGAGAAGTATTGGATGACATTTTTAGCTAATTGCTTATTTTTAGCCTTATGCATTATTTTAGCTGTTTGAACATGAACTATATCAGCAAGTTGAAGTATTTGTCATTTTACAAATAAGGAGTTAGTATGTTCTCTGTAGGCGGCATTATGAATTATCCTTACTGACCTTTTTTGCATTTACTCTGTCTAGAAAACGTATGGACACACTTTGACATATCAAATTAGTACATAGACATATAGAATATCTCTCCTTTTGAATATGAATTGTTTAAAAATGTGATTATATATTTTTGTTAATGTGTAATATTGTGTAAAATAGCACTGACCCATCTCAATGGCTGCTGCGAATCCAACCAGCCCAGACGTGTGATACAGAGGAAGGCTGATGTAAATCACATTATTGGGGCTCAACCCGGTGGATCGGAGGATCATCGTCATGCCCCACAGTTTGGAATGAGTGAGCAGGGCTGCTTTGGGGAGACCTGTTAAACACAAGATGCAGAAGAAGAAGGTGTGGGAGGTGATGAAGATTGTTCCCTCCCTCGTGGAGCCCACCTGTAGTCCCTGATGTGTACACGTACACTGCAGGATCCTGCAGCGTTACATGTGATCTTAGGTCTTCGTCCAGAGGCTCAGAGGACATCTGCCTCATCTTGTCTGTGAAGCTGAGCCCACCTTCAGTTGTACATGCGTCCCCCATAATCAATACGGACACCTGCTGCTCCCGGAGCTCTGGCTGCACCTCCTCCACTGCACTCTGCAAGTCTGGGGAACGGAGACACAACAGGACCACCGGTCCAGGATCGTGACTGAACGGTTACATTAAGTAGTGGTTGCTGTGATTGTTTATTGCATTGAAATGTGCCTTACACTCTGAAAAACCTGCCTGTGAGGTTTTGTTGACGTTTCTGCGCTGTGCGCCTCTCAGCTAATTGACCACTGCGCAAGGTGCGCTTTGCCTGCGCCAAGAATAGAACCGGTCGGAGGTACAGCATCGCGACTGTATGACTGACATTGGTTTGGACAGTTACATTAAATAGTGGTTGCTGTGATTGTTTATTGCATTGAAATGTGCCTTACACTCTGAAAAACCTGCCTGTGAGGTTTTGTTGACGTTTCTGCGCTGTGCGCCTCTCAGCTAATTGACCACTGCGCGAGGTGTGCTTCGCCTGCGCCAAGAATACAACTGGTTGGACCTGGCGAGCTTTTAAGACTTCCTTTGATGAGCTGTTTTGTCACAAAATTTTCTTTTTTTTCATGAAATGTTCACTGTGCCGAGCTCTGCCAGCTCCTCCTCCACTGCACTCTGCAAGTCTGGGGAACGGAGACACAACAGGACCACCGGTAGGTCCAGCATCGTGACTGTATGACTGACAAAAAGGTTTGGACAGTTACATTAAATAGTGGTTGCTGTGATTGTTTATTGCATTGAAATGTGCCTTACACTCTGAAAAACCTGCCTGTGAGGTTTTGTTGACGTTTCTGCGCTGTGCGCCTCTCAGCTAATTGACCACTGCGCAGGGTGCGCTTTGCCTGCGCCAAGAATAGAACCGGTCGGAGGTACAGCATCGCGACTGTATGACTGACAATGGTTCGGACGGTTACATGAAATAGTTGTTGCTGTGATTGTTTATTGCATTGAAATGTGCCTTACACTCTGAAAAACCTGCCTGTGAGGTTTTGTTGACGTTTCTGCGCTGTGCGCCTCTCAGCTAATTGACCACTGCGCAAGGTGTGCTTCGCCTGCGCCAAGAATACACGAAACGCCCATCTTGGCACAGCCCAGTCTACCAAAGTACCAAAGTCACTAAGCAGTGGCGTGCTGGGCCAAATGACCACTGCACGGTTTGACCATGCTCTGCTAGGATTATGATTTCAGTCTTATATGAGTTCTAATAATAAAATCCATCCATCTGTTGCGAAAAAGCTGTAAACTAGCAAGGAGGGACTAAGATTAGTCGTGTCTGTCCTGTGAAGCCACACTACATGAAACTACAGTTCATAAAAACAGCTTCCATAAATGGAGAATCGACAAGGTGACCTTGCTCCATTTCCAAGTTACTGAATGACAGAATGTAGGAATTCTTCGCTCACATGGAATCATTGCGCTCTTTGGCCTCATTTTGAAAGGGAAACAATGTTTGATATCTCCAGTACCTTGAGCCACCAGCAGGACTTTAGCCCCGCTGCACTCGAAGCAGTGCAGCAGAGACTTGGACCTGATGTTGGAGTTGAGCAAAGCGGCTGAACATCCCAGCTTGAAGAGAGCCAACCAGGTCCACACAAACATGGGCTCGTTCCCCACGAACAAAGCCACCGTGTCGCCTGGTCGCACGACGCCGCTGTGCAGCAAGACTCTGGCGGCCTGGCTGCTGAGCCGATCCACGTCCTGGTAGGTGAAGATGTCATCTTTGAAGAGAATCAGCGGCTTGTGTGGCTGAGTCTTGGCCATCTCCAAAAAGTGGTCCAGAAGAGTGTAGTTCCTCTGCATGTACTGGAAGACCCTGCGACCTATTTTCACTTTTGTTAAGATATGTTTGATGTCCTGGTAGAGGTAAACGAAGCCCAATAAAAGGCTAAGCGCAAAGGCGGCACAGATCAACAAGAAGAACATGTTGCTCGAAGGCAAAGCCAGCTGGAAGTGAATGAAGTGTGAACTTTCAACTCACCTCATCCAAACGTTGCAACATGATCTGGAGCGCTTAACCTGGACAGTCTGGAGGGGGGTGCAGGGGGAGTAGAACTACCAGTCAATTATTTACAGTACTGTAAGTCCGGTCTCAGCCGTGAACAAGAGCTACTTTTACAAAACGAAAATTGCTAAAAGCTACTCATTTTTGTAATGTTTTTTTTTTTCATAGCTTATTTCAAGCCCAATCTGAAAGTTGCGGGTTTGATCCTCCAGTGATCAGTGTCTTTGGGCAAGATTGTGAAGCCCCAGTCGGTCCTGATGCTGCGTCATTCGTAGGTAAAGGTGCTAACGGTGTCAAAGCGCTTTGGGTGCGTTGGAGGTGGAAAAGCACCGAGTCAAAGACCGTTTACCGTCTTAGCAAATGAGCACTTCTTTGTGGGATTTTAACAGCATGAGTTAAGATCAGGGGTCTCAAACACGCAGCCCGTGGGACATTAGTTTGAGGCCCCCGCCTTGATATGAAAGTTTAATGTTAGTGCGGCCCACGCAAGTTTGATATGGATGCTGTATGGCAGGGGTGGGCAAACTACGGCCCGGGGGCCACATGCGGCCCACCAAACGTTTGAATCCGGCCCGCCAGTTGCTTTTAAGTATTTCAACTTTTAACATACCAGCTGGCAACATGACTTTCAAGTCGGATGTCTTATTCAGTAAAAAAAAAAAAAAAAAAATCGTAGTTTGATGTGGTCTGATGTTTAAAGTGCTCCTGAAAAAAGGAAACAAGAACATATAGCTGATAGTATGACAATTAAAATTAGACAAATAATTCAAGGTGTAAAATTATTAAAAATTATTAAAAAATTATTAACAATTATTAAAAATTATTAAAAATTATTTTAAAAAATATTAAAAAATTATTAAGAATTATTAAAAATTATTAAAAAATTATTCAAAATTATTCAAAATATTTTTAAAAATATTTTTAAAATATTAAAAATCATTAAAATTATTAAAATTATAAGCGTAAAATCATGTGTGTTAAATATATATTCTGGCCCCCCGCACAATTTTGTTAACTCAATGCGGCCCATGAGTCAAAAAGTTTGCCCACCCCTGCTGTATGGTATCATGTACCCAGAAAAAATTATTACATTTGATTCATGTTCATGTTAAAGGTTAAATAACTGTTAATAGTTATCCTCCCTATCCGTGTGGAAGTGGTAAGTTTTTTGGCTATTTAAGTTGAAAGGAAATAACTTGAAGGCTACCGTTTAGGTCGCTAGCTCTCTAGTTTGCGAGTTAGCATGTGTCTCAAGACCCTGCAGTTGCGCAATATGTTGTAAATAAAAAGAGTATAAATATGACTATAGTCGTGTTTTGTCATGTCTACAGGGCTCTAATAATGCTTTGTTCATTTTAATATGAAAAAATAATTTGTCTACCCACCAACTATATGTGATTTCTTAACTTTTTATTATTTGCCCTTTTATTATTATTATTATTATTATTATTATATTTTCTTTATTCTTGATCTTATTTTGTGTAGAAAAATAAAAAAGTAAGATATTTGAGAACAGTGGAATGTTTTATCAGAGCTTTTCTTGTAGAAAATCGGAAACCAAAGCAAAGTTTATTCATTTTTCTGTTTTTAATAAATGCGTTTTTTTTTGGAAAACCTGATGCGGCCCAGCCTCGCCCAGACCCTAGCTCCAGTGGCCCCCAGGTAAATTGAGTTTGAGACCCCTGGTTAAGATATTCCTGGAAGCACTAGACTTTTTTTCCGAAGACTTTTTGGCCTACCTGGAAGATTCATTTGGGCTTATCAAGATCAGTCAGTGTCGGGATACTGCATATTCATTTCATTATTGCTTATTTTAATCATATTTCACTTTTTATTGTGTGGAAATATGGGCTAATAACTATAAAAGCAATCTTCACTGGCTAAATGTACTGCAAAAAAGGCCAGTAAGGATAATTCATAATGGCGCCTACAGAGAACATACTAACTCCTTATTTGTAAAATGACAAATACTTCAACTTGCTGATATAGTTCATGTTCATACAGCTACAATAATGCATAAAGCTAAAAATAAGCAATTAGCTAAAAATGTCATCCAATACTTCTCTACAAGAGAGGAGAAATATGATCTCAGGGAAGAAGTACATTTGAAACACTTCTATGCTAGGACTACGTTATGCTAGCCATAGCATTTCAGTATGTGGAATCAAACTATGGAATGGATTGAGTAAGACCCTCAAACAAAGTACCAGATAGAGGGGTAGGATTTAATAAGTTTTGCTTCTTCCTACTCCTTTTGGACATGTGGAACTGGGAACTGATTATGGGATGCACTCAATTGGAATCTGATGCATGTTCAAATGAAATTAAACCATTACCATTACCATTACCATTACCATTACCATCACGTCACTGGACGGTCATTGGATGAATGTTGGGATTTGTCCTCCTAGAGAAGATTCGAACCCAGGTCAACATGCTAACCACTCCCCACCGTGCAACCCTGATTCAGAATATTAGGAGTAGGAATAAGGAATATGAACTAAGCATCCTATGGTACACCACAGTCTGGGAATGGAATCCTTTATAAGCAGAGGACCCCCGACCTGGACCCCCTACCTGGACCACCTACCTGTATTGTTATAACGATATTTTCAAGCGTGTATATTACATACACTTGGCGTTCATGTTTCCTACTCCAAAGCAGGTGGAATATTCCAACTAAGTTGAACTGTTGGAGGATAATTCAAGGTTGAAAACTTACCCTTGTTGGGATTCACCACTGTTGCGGCGGGGGAGGGGTACCGCGACTGCGTGTGTTGCAGGGTCCTCCGGCAAGACAAAGCTGCCCGGCGGATGCCTGTCTGGAAATCATGCGGCGGAAAAATACATCGGCGAACCCACGCGCATATCGGCCGATACCGATTCAAGTAAAGAACGCAAATATCGACGGGCGTCCAGACCTAAGCGGCGACTTAAACGGCCACTCAGCTCCTTAAAAAGCTTGCGGTAAAAGAAGCCTTTATTAAAGTGAAATATAAAACCTGTCTAACATATGCACAGCATACATATCCCAGGATGCAATAGAACCAGCACACAATGGCGTTGTGGACTGGGTGCTGCCAAGTGGGAGCAGTAGAAGACCACTTGGTGAGGTATCATTTAGGTCGGTAAAAGGGGCTGTCAAAGCCGCTGTCCTGATGCGGTCTCAACTCGGAGAAGAGAGGCCCGTGACACGCCCCCGGCGTCTCCCCCACCCCGGCCTCCGAGCCTGGGGTGGGTTCTCTCATCTTGGCTTTGTTGGGGACGCTTTGGTTCTCGCGAGCCTTCTGAGCCATCTCATCATAAACCGTCAAGTCCGAGGCGTCCGGGATCAAAGCGCCAAAGTCTCCCAAGTCGGCAGCGACGTTCCTTACGGAGTGGCCCAGATGCGGAATGTGGAGGCTGTCCGAGTCGCTGCAGTTGGTCCGTTTCTGGTCTCTGACTGGAACTTCCTGGGCAAGGCAGGGTTTGCTATGCAGATCCAACCGGATGTGGATGCCGGGTTCTCCGGCCTGCAGGTAAACCTCTTTGCTCTTGCTTCTCCAGGAGGCAAAGGCCGAAGACGTCGCCTGTGGAGCTTTTTGAGGATAGGGATGGGTGTCTGCTGATGCAACGTCCTGCTTACTCGCAAGCGGAGTCCGTTCCGAATCCGAGGTCTTATCTCCGTGGGTTCTGACATCACACAACAGAGTGGTTGGTCTCTTGAGGAAATCTGGCTTAGTTGCTGCTAAACTGTGGTTCTTTCCAGATTTCCTTTTAATGGGCGTCTCCAGCACTTTAGCCATGGCCGCCAGTTTGCTAGCAGCGTTCATTATTTTCTTTTCAGCCCTGCAGATGATAGAAAGATGGGGACTGTTAGCATCAAATGTAGATACAATTATTATTTTGTTAGTTATCACCCTTATATCCATTTACTTAGACAATAGAAAGTGTTTGAATGTGCTGAAGAAGGTTCCCGTGACCCTGATCAGAGACCCCCAGTGACCCCCAGGGTCGGCAGACAAAACCCTTCGATGGGCTGTCTTCTCAGCTCAACAACTGGAAGCTGAAGGTTGACGGGATACCGACGGAAGAGAAGACAACAAACAGTAAGACACTTTGAGTAGAAGGACGCCGTCCCTTTGTGTTAAAGCAGGGGTGGGCAAACTGAGACCTGCGGGCCGCATGCAGTCCACTAATCCAATAACTGAGTGCGGCCCATGAGTCAATAAGGTTTGTCACCCGGTGCTAAAAGTAAAGCAGGGGTGGGCAAGACGAGACTTAAAGCTTTCGATGTTGGGGGCCTTTTTTTTTTACTTGGGAGGGGAGAGAGTTCCATAGCTTGGGGCCCAACCACAGAAAAGACTCGGTCTCCCCTGGTCTTAAGTCTCATCTTGGGAACCACAAGTTGGAGCTGGCCCTCGGACCTCAGTGACCGTGCTGGAGAGTAAATTTGGATGAGGTCCGAGATGTGTTTGGGGGGCCAGCCCAATCAACGCCTTAAAAACACACAATAAAATCTCAGAATGAATCCTAAAGCCAACAGGCAACCAATGCAGGGAGGCCAGAAGGGTTCTTGACCCCTAAAACTGAGTGCGGCCCGCGAGTCAATAAGGTTTGTCACCCGGTGCTAAAAGCCTTGTGTATACTAGTCGCTGGCAAGCTAAGAGACGGACTCGACAGTCTTCTGTAGGAAGACGAGCTGGCAGTCTTTTGTGATAAGGCGGACTTGGCAGTCTTTTCAGTAAGACGGACTTGCAGTCTTTTGGCAATAAGACGGACCCACAGTGTTCCTGCCATAGAAAGGAGTTGTCTTGTGTGATCAGACGGAGTTGGCAGTTTTTTGTATTAAGTTGGCCGTCTTTCACAATAAGACAGTTGGTAGTTTTTTGTATTAAGTTGGCCGTCTTTCACAATAAGACAGTTGGTAGTTTTTTGTATTAAGTTGGCCGTCTTTCACAATAAGACAGTTGGTAGTTTTTTGTATTAAGTTGGCCGTCTTTCACAATAAGACAGTTGGTAGTTTTTTGTATTAAGTTGGCCGTCTTTCACAATAAGACAGTTGGTAGTTTTTTGTATTAAGTTGGCCGTCTTTCACAATAAGACAGTTGGTAGTTTTTTGTATTAAGTTGGCCGTCTTTCACAATAAGACAGTTGGTCGTTTTTTGTATTAAGTTGGCCGTCTTTCACAATAAGACAGTTGGTCGTTTTTTGTATTAAGTTGGCCGTCTTTCACAATAAGACAGTTGGTCGTTTTTTGTATTAAGTTGGCCGTCTTTCACAATAAGACAGTTGGTCGTTTTTTGTATTAAGTTGGCCGTCTTTCACAATAAGACAGTTGGTCGTTTTTTGTATTAAGTTGGCCGTCTTTCACAATAAGACAGTTGGTAGTTTTTTGTATTAAGTTGGCCGTCTTTCACAATAAGACAGAGTTGGTAGTTTTTTGTACAAAGACGGAGTTGGCGGTCTTGTTAGAAGCTAGAAAAGGAGAGCCTCCGCGGTGAAAGGCCTTTTCGGGGTTTGAATGTGAAAACGTTTCCAAAGTACGAATGAGTGTGTGAATGGGAGATTTTGTCACTAGACCGTCATATTAAACGGTGAGAAAAAGAGTAAGTCTTTGAGGAAGCAGAGGCAAGAATTCTAGGGTAGAAGCTTGAGAATTACCTCAAAGAAAAGTTCATTACTCTCTCACTGACAAAAAAAACCTGTTGTTGGTTTTCCCAAGGAAGTTCATCACAACAGGGACCAAATTATTCCCAAGATGGGAAATAAAAGTGGAAAACCACAAGTCAAAAAGGAAGTACTAAAGTGCAAGGATTGGTGTTACGTGTTTCACCGCCAACCAACCAACCAACCAAAATAAAACATCTAGAAATATGGATTAACAAGTATGGTATTGACGGACAATTATCAATCCCTAAATTAATACAATTGCAACAGGATATTGCAAAAAGGAACAAGAATAAAACCAATAAAATACAAAAGGAAGGGTATGATAAGGAAGTTTTACTTCATGAGTATCAAAAAGATGAAGGAAAAGTAAGTGAGGAGAAAGACTCGGACACATTTTTTACACGAAAGGAAGATAACGAAAGTAGTTTTATGCCAACTAAAGGAGTGAGCAATAGTAGTCAAAATGATGGTGTAGTACAGGGGTGGGCAAACTTTTTGACTCATGGGCCGCATTGAGTTAACAAAATTGTGCGGGGGGCCAGAATATATATTTAACACACATGATTTTACGCTTATAATTTTAATAATTTTAATAATTTTAATGATTTTTAATATTTTAAAAATATTTTTAAAAATATTTTTAAAAATATTTTTAATAATTTTTAATATTTTTTAATATTTTTTAATAATTTTTAATAATTTTTAATAGTTTTTAATAATTTTTAATAATTTTTAATAATTTTTAATAATTTTTAATAATTTTTTAATAATTTTTTAATAATTTTTTAATATTTTTTAATATTTTTTAATAATTTTTTTAATAATTTTTTAATAATTTTTATAATTTTTTATAATTTTACGCCTTGAATTATTTGTCTAATTTTAATTGTCATACTATCAGCTATATGTTCTTGTTTCCTTTTTTCAGGAGCACTTTAAACATCAGACCACATCAAACTACGATTTTTTTTTTTTTTACCGAATAAGACATCCGACTTGAAAGTCATGTTGCCAGCTGGTATGTTAAAAGTTGAAATACTTAAAAGCAACTGGCGGGCCGGATTCAAACGTTTGGTGGGCCGCATGTGGCCCCCGGGCCGTAGTTTGCCCACCCCTGGTGTAGTAAGTGGACAATCACGATTGTATCCACAGTTCCCTGAACCCCCACATTATGACAACCACCATGTCAGACCATTAGCACCATACCCACCACAAACAAGAGCTAAACCTTTTTCTGTTGAGTGGTCAAAACAGATGGGAGAAGTATCTTCTCCTAAATCACCACCTAGGGTTTCACCGGAAACCGATGCGTTTCCAATGATAGAGGTACCCAGCATCAATGCCGTCACTTGATTGACATACAGGGCAGCCATTCAGATGACAACTGAATGTTGCCCTTCGGGCGACCAATCAAATCAAACAACGTCTCTAAGTGCAGCAGAACTTACGATGTCAGCCTATCATCCATCCCCGTTACTTGATTGACATACAGGACAACCAGTCAGATGACAACTGAATTTTGACCTTTAGGTCACCGCTCATGCGTAAACAACGATGCAAAGTGCTAAGCTAGTCGGCGAATTGCGTTAGATTTTAAAGCCCTCGCTAAAGTTTATGGTCACTAAAATGAGTGAAGGAGCTGGACCAAGTAAAAAGGCAAAAACTGGACCAAGTAAAAAGGCAAAAAACATATCACTTCCATACGGATATGGAATATTATACGGATATTATGATACGGATATTATCCATGACTGATAAACATTTGGAAGTGTGCTTGAGGCTGGCTATCAGCAGCTACTGTCCGGACTATGCATCCCTGGCTGGTTCAATTCAGTGCAAGTCATCAAAGTAAACTCAGGTAATTAGAAAAAATGTTAATAGTTAATTATGTGTGTTTCGCAATATTGGCTCATTTGGTTATGTAAGGTACATCAACATACATTGTACGTACAAATAATCCTCAATACATTTGAAAATAAATAGATGTTTTGCATTTTTGTAGTGGGTAGATCATTTTGACTCGGTCATTTTAAAAGTAGCTCGCATGCTGAAAAAGTGTGAGCACCCCTGGTCTATGACATTGTATATAACGTGAGCGGAACATGTGCAGTAGTGACATTACTGATTCCAGTATCTATCTACCCTATGAATGTTGACATGTTACTAAATGCTATCATTGAAGCAGATGAACATCACATCCCAAACTACTTCCAAACCAAAAGGCAGGTTCCTGACAGCGAGACAATCCCACTTACATCGATGCCATCAGCGTGCCACGAGGGGTACCACCAGAATACAAAGTAGTAAAATCAGATTGCAGCGGGTTTTATCCCAAAGTATTATCCCATGGATAACAATTAACAAGAATGTGGATAGCATGAACTACCTCCACTATGACATACAGAAGCTTGGGAACTACACCGAGGCCGGACTCACAGCAAATGAAGAACAACTCCATGCCACGTCAGAATCACATCGCCTTGGATGGACTGCTGGCACATCAGCAAGGAGTGTGCGCCATGTTCGGCGACCATAATGCATGTCCATCCCCAACAATACAGATTCCACAGGAATGCTGATGCGTGCTATCTCTGGTTTAAAGGCGCTAAAACACCAAGATGAAGAACACTGGTGTTGACACTGAGATGTTTGGTGACTGGTGGAGAGCATTTTGGGGACAATGGTCCCCTTACGTCAGGGGTGGGCAAACTTTTGGACTTGTGGGCCGCACTGAGTTAACAAAACTGTCCGAGGGGCCAGAATATATATTTTTTATAACACACACACATTATTTTACACTTATAATTATAACAGTCCACCTTGAATTATTTGTCTAATTTTATTTATTTATTATATATTTTGATTAATTATATTATATATATTAATTGTATTATTATATATATTTTTACATTTTTATTATTTATTTATTTATTTTATTTACTTATTTGTATATATTATTTGTATATGCTTATAATTCTAACAGTCCACCTTGAATTATTTGTCTAATTTTATTTATTTATTATATATTTTGATTAATTATATTATATATATTAATTGTATTATTATATATATTATATTTTTACATTTTTATTATTTATTTATTTATTTTATTTACTTATTTGTATATATTATTTGTATATGCTTATAATTCTAACAGTCCACCTAGAATTATTTGTCTAATTTTATTTATTTATTATATATTTTGATTAATTATATTATATATATTAATTGTATTATTATATATATTATATTTTTACATTTTTATTATTTATTTATTTATTTTATTTACTTATTTGTATATATTATTTGTATATGCTTATAATTCTAACAGTCCACCTAGAATTATTTGTCTAATTTTATTTATTTATTATATATTTTGATTAATTATATTACATATATTAATTGTATTATTATATATATTATATTTAATGTATATTATATTTTTACATTTTTATTATTTATTTATTTATTTATTTTATTTACTTATCTGTATATATTATTTGTATATATTTGTATTTGCTTATAATTCTAACAGTCCACCTAGAATTATTTGTCTAATTTTATTTATTATATTATATATTATATTTAATCTACATATTATATATATAATTTATTATATATATTATAATTATATTATTATTATTAATTACATTAATTACACCAATTATATTATATTTTTATATATTTATTATTTATTTTATTTATGTACTTATTTGTATAATTCTATCTCTAATCGTGTCAGATTATTAGCTATATGTTTTAAATATGTTCCATATATCCCTTTTTTCCAGAGCACTTTAAACATCAAACCACATCAAACTTGAATTTTACATTAAAAATATTTTTTTATTATTTTTATTGTTATTTTTTTTACTGAAGAAGACATCCGACTTGTAAGTCATGTTGCCAGCATGTACATATGTTAAAAGTTAGAAAGCAACTGGCGGGCCGGATTCAAACGCTTAGTGGGCCACATGTGGCCCCACCGGGCCGTAGTTTGCCCACCCCTGCCTTACGTGATGTCCGTGCTTGTTGCACTCGCTGTTGCCCTTCTTTTGTGCGCCTTATATGGATGTTGATGTTGTTTAGATGTAAGCACATTTTCTGACAAAGATGACCAGCTAGGTGAAAAACCGAGAGGAGACCCAAGGAGCGACTGGAGGGAAATATTAGAATAAAATGTAAATACAATTATTATTTTATTAGTTATCACCCTTATCACCATTTGCTTTGACACTAGAAAGTGTTTGAATGTGCTGGTGAGGGAATGGTGAGGGAATCATGACCCTGATCAGAGACCTGGAGGGTGCCCGGATGGGTCAACAGCGGACCCTGCGGATGCTAATGTTAATCCTGCAAGAATGTGTCAAGATAAAGAACTCATAAAACATTAAAAGTAATGACTCTCACATACACACACACATAGACAAACAAATACAGCTTGTGCAACTACCTTCTTCACCCCCCCCCCGTCCCCCTAGAGTTGCACAACCATGTAGTAGGGACCCCCGAAAGAGAATGCATGTCACTGGGTATGTGGTTTCACTCTCCTCGCTGCAAGAAACTTTGAGTTTGAGTGAGTTTGAACCCGACAGGGACAATGATCCAACACCAAAACACCATTGAAGGAATTACCCTGCGGTATTCCCACCGTCCTCCGCTAACTCCTGCAGACATGTCCGGTAGTGGCGGCGCATCCTGCGTGCCGTGTCCTGCCTCTCCCTCTGCACCGCCGTCCGGATCGTCTCTGCCGCTCGCTGGCGACTCTCCTCGAGGTAACACAGCATGTCTCCTGGCCAGACAAACATGCTAATTAGCCTCGCTTTGACGTCAGATTACATACCGTATGCAACAAGGGATCAGCAAAGATCAGGACCAAAACCCGGCCTGACTAGACGACTTTCTACATTTTCCTTTATGAATCGCTGGTTGTTGGAATCGGCAATTTCAGGTAACCAAATCATATAGCAGACATACAGCCATAGATAAGACAGAAGCCCTGTGATTGGCTGTGGACCAAGACAGCTGGGATAGGCTCCAGCGTACCCTCGCCCCTCGGGAGGATAAGCGGTATAGAAAATGGATGGATGCATTTACAGAAAGTGTACAATTATTATTTAACCACAATTTGGGCACCCTTGTTGTTTTATTGATTTGAATACCTTCAACATGAATTATTGGAAATAATGAAAAAATGAATGATTTGGTAATCTCACTGACCCTTGACCTACATACGCATTTGAAGCCGATCATTTTCCAGTTGCATCTTCTCTGAAGAGTAGCACCGTGCTAGCCTCAAAACAACTGGCAAACCACCTGAAAGCAAAGATTGTTCGACATCATGGTCTAGGGGAAGGATACAAAAGATAGCTCAGAGATTTTCAGCTGTCTGGTTCCACTCTGAGGACCATAGTGAGGAACTGGGACAGTTCTAGTTAAAGCCCGGAAAAATCTCAGATAAGCAGAGGCAAAGGATGGTGAGAAGTGTCAAAGTCAACCCATAGACCAGCTCCAAAGACCTACAACCTGATCTTGGTGCAGATGGTCTCACTGTGCATCCTTCAACTATTAGGGGATGCTGCACGGGAAAGTCATGCACGCAAACACTTTTGGACAAGCCAGCTTCATTTTGGATGAAGGTTCTGTGGACGGATGGAACTAAAATGGAGTTGTTTGGACATGCAAACACTTGCTACCCGCAGTAACATTTGGTGGTGGTTCCATCATGCTGTGGGGCTGTGGGGCCAGTCCAGGCCTGGAGACCCTAAACCAGGGGTGGGCAAACTACGGCCCGGGGGCCACATCCGGCCCGCCAAGTGTTTGAATACGGCCCGCCCAATCTTTCCAAAGTATTGAATTTAAAGTCAACATACAACCTGGCATCATGGCCTGAGCCAACCTTTTGATGGTTGTATCAATTTCGTTGTTTGACATGGTCTGTTGTTTACAAAGTGCTCCTGAAAAAAGAGACACAAGCACATAATAATAATAAAAATTAAAATAATAATTATTATATTATTATTATAACTATTATGATTATTATATTTATTATATTAATGCTAATTATTATATTAATTATATATAATAATATTGTTATATTTGCATATTTTACATAATAATAATATAATAATTATTATTTTAATTTTATTTAAATTATTATAATATTTTATTATTTTTAAAATATTTAAATATAAATATAAAATAATAAATAATAATAGCAGATTGCATGACAATTTTACAGATACAATAATACCAGGTGGACTGTTATGTGTAAAATATATAGTCTGCCCCCGGAAACAAGCACATAATAACAATAAAAATTAAAATAATAATTATTATATTATTATTATAATAACTATTATGATTATTATATTTATTATATTAATGCTAATTATTATATTAATTATATATAATAATATTGTTATATTTGCATATTTTACATAATAATAATATAATTATTATTATTTTAATTTTATTTAAATTATTATAATATTTTATTATTTTAAAAATATTTAAATATAAATATAAAATAATAAATAATAATAGCAGATTGCATGACAATTTTACAGATACAATAATACCAGGTGGACTGTTACGTGTAAAATATATAGTCTGCCCCCCCCCCCCCCGGAAATTTTGTTATATCAATGCGTTATATCAACATTCCGGAATGGCCATCTCAGTCCCCAGTAGGGCTGGGTTAAACCATTATTTCTGTAATCCATTAGTCTAGAAAATAGTTTTTTGATTAATCTTTATTGATCTAATTAATTAATAATGGTATATTATCAATTAATTAATTCAAACTAATAATTAAATTTATTATTAATTTATTTATTATTATTATTATTATTAAATGCATTTATTAAAAACTATATTTGGAAAGCAGGAAGTGAACAAATGTAAGAGTTAGTGATTGTAAAAGTACCAGATGGAGGGGTAAGATTTAATAAGCTTTGCTTCTTCCTACTCCTTTTTTGGCGAACAAATGAACCACCCCCTAAAATACCCGTTCAGTCTGCCAGCTGTTTTGTTCATGACCGACACAGCACTAGTTGGTGAGCTGTTGAGTCGGAACCAACGTGAACATGAGTGAACGAACGACTCCACACGACTGACCGGGTCTATGCACGGGGGGGGGGGGGATCACAGGCTAACAACCTATTGACCGAAATGAACGGCTTTTTTTACTGAATGAGCCGCAACGATCCTGTTCACTGAAAACGGTTTCAACGAGGTGAAGGCCCATCGACATGCGGTTCTTGCGTCAACTTATTTTTTGTCGATAACGTTGACGCGTGGTCCCGGCCCTAGCCCCCAGCCCTAGTCCCCAGACCTAAATATTATTGCCAATCTGTGGGGTGCCCAAACGTTTTCATACCACTGTATTGTCGGTTTCTGGTCCACAGCCGCATCACAGAGAAACATACAAGTCGACTAACCTCGGATCTTTTTAACAGTCGTCAAGTATTGCTGCTTCATCTCCTCCAGACCTTCTTGAAGATTTTGCTGGCAATCACAGGCCCTAAAAATGACAAAAATACCCTTTAATTCCCTTGGAACCAATACAAACCATTGAAGTTTATTCACAGCCCAGCTGGAGGTCATGGTCAGCCATTTTGGTAGCATCATAAACCATAAACTGCCCGGGAAGCACTTTGGCTTTCCATTTTTTTGTTCCGTCAGAATCGATTATTGACATTTATGAATTGATTAATAATCATCAGCGTCCATCAAAAACATCGGCTCAGAGTGACTTTGACGACCGGCAAGTCGTGTTAAAAGTTGACATTAAATGCTGGGCGGGGCCACCACTCAGCAAGCCAGTGTGGCGTGGCGTGGAGTCACTACCGTAGTTCAAGGGGGCCTAATATTCTGACATCTAAATGTAATGGTAATGGTAATGGTAATGGTAATGGTAATGGTTTGATTTCATTTGAACATGCATCAGATTCCAATTGAGTGCATCCCATAATCAGTTCCCAGTTCCACATGTCCAAAAGGAGTAGGAAGAAGCAAAGCTTATTAAATCCTACCCCTCCATCTGGTGCTTTTACAATCACTAACTCTTACATTTGTTCACTTCCTGCTTTCATAATATAGTTTTTTAAAAAATGTGTTTTAGTTAATTTTTTTTGTCACATACTACATAATAGATAATGGGTACCATAGTAAGTGTCAATATAGTGATATATAGCAGTTTTACAATCAGTAACTGTAACATTTGTTCACTTCCTGCTTTCCTAATATAGTTAAATTTTTTTAAATTGAAAAAAAATTGTAATTATTTTTAATTTTTTTTTTTTGTCCCATACGGAAGTACTGGGTGATATGAGCATCCAATGCCATAATGGGTACCATAGTTTTTAGCTTTAATTTTTCATTTTATTTATTTTTTGTCACGTACCGAAGTACGAGGTACATTTAGTGAAGATTGCTTTTATAGTTCTTATCCCATATTTCCACACAATAAGTAAGATATGGTAGAACCAGAGAACAATAAAGAGTGTTGTGTTAGAATGTTGTATTCTCGTGTTAAACAGTGCCAAAAAAAAAAACAATGGAAACTTTCAGATAATGAGGTTTGCGCATTTGGACATGAAGTTTGGACGCCTCTGATCGCCGGCTTTCAGAGAGTTTTTTTCTAACAAGGAGCTTTGACAACAGTGTGCGGTATGGCAGCTGAATAGGCGCAGATTCTGGAAGATCTAGAGCAGGGGTGGGCAAACTACGGCCCGGGGGCCACATCCGGCCCGCCAAGTGTTTGAATACGGCCCGCCCAATCTTTCCAAAGTATTTCATTTAAAGTCAACATACAAGCTGGCATCATGGCCTGAGCCAACCTTTTGATGGTTGTATCAATTTCGTTGTTTGACATGGTGTGTTGTTTACAAAGTGCTCCTGAAAAAAGGGACACAAGCACATAATAATAATAATTATTATTATTTTTATTATTAGATTATTATAATAATTATTAGAACTATTATGATTATTATAATTATTATATTAATGCTAATTATTATATTAATTATATATAATATTATTGTTATATTTGCATATTTTACATAATAATAATATAATAATTATTATTTTAATTTTATTTAAATTATTATAATATTTTATTATTTTTAAAATATTTAAATATAAATATAAAATAATAAATAATAATAGCAGATTGCATGACAATTTTACAGATACAATAATACCAGGTGGACTGTTACGTGTAAAATATATAGTCTACCCCCCCATAAATTTTGTCATATCAATGCGGCCCGCGAGTCAAAAAGTTTGCCCACCCCTGATCTAGAGACCTTTGTGTGCGGGTTATCATGGGTAGCTGCTCTACAGGAGTTCACAACGCAATACAAATGGATGAAAAATGAGCAAAAGAAGTCCCCTCTGACAACAACAATAATAATAATAATAATAATAACAATGTTGCCGTGGCGTTATTAATATGCAGCTCACATGATGGAAACGGAGCCTAGTTGCTGCTTTACCGATGTTTTTACGGAACATCGGTAAACAAAAATAGGCTGTACGAAGCCCATGTTCATGTGTCACATAAGGATCGTGGATGATGGGGGGGCAGAATTCCAAAACCAGTTCAGTTCCAAGTATGTCATTTTCCGACGACAATAAAGAGAAGTGCTTGAAGAAGCTTGAAAACATCACAAACCCAGCAGCTTCCTTGCTTTTTTTCACTTGGTCCAGTTGCAACAAATGCTCCTCCCGTGTCTTTTGCAATCTGCTTTCATGCTCGTCTGCAAGAACCACAGATGATTAGCACTTTACCTGAGGAAAAAAAATAGCAAAACCAAAACAAACCTTACCTTTGAGTTTCTGCATGGTGGTTTTGTGTTCTCGGACGCTATGCTGGAACTGACGGCAGGCTTTCTCCAGGTGCTTCTGGAGCTCCTGGTTCTTTTTCTGCAGCTTACTGGCAGCATCTGCACACTCCTTCATGCTGCAAGGCTGCTGTCTCATCTGGGTCAAAGAGCCTACAAAAGGGTGGAGGGTCATTTCACTCGTCCATCGACTGAAACGCGATGGAGGCGTTACATACTTTGCATCTCGTCGAGTTCTCTTTCATGCTGCTGTTGTGTTTCTCGTAATACGCAGCTCAACTGCGCCTCACTAATCTGTGCGGTGGAGAAAATCAACATGAAGGAAAGCAGCAGCATCCCAAAAGAGAAACATCAATCAATAGCAAACATACTTTCTTCCAGTCCTTCTTGGCCTGGGACACAGCTCTGTCGACAATGTCTTTGCAGGAAGCGTGGATCATGTGTGATATCGTGTTTTCTGATAGACCACCTCTCCTGTTCTCCTCATTGCTCTGCTGGGTGTGGACCTGGGCCAGGCAGGTCTGAAGTTCTGCGAGGAAATCCTCCCTCATCTGGAGTCTATGAGCGTGTTCCTTCTCGGCCCGCTGAGATGCCCACTCATGCTCTCTGGCTCTCAGGGTCTGCTGGAGCTTGGCTTCCATCTGGACCAGCAGCTCCTTCCTTTGGTGGTCAGCCTCCTCTCTGGCCTGCAGCAAAGCCAGCTCTAGTTTCTTGTGCACACTAACTGCTACATTTGTTCACTTCCTGCTTTCCTAATATAGTTAAAAAAATGTTTTAAAATTTATTTTTATATTTATTTTTTTTTTGGCCAATTTTAAATGAACAAACCAGTAATCAGTCATTCAAAGGGTCATTTTTACTCACTTTTGTCACTACAACTTTTGAAATAACGTATGCAAATGATATGAAAATTTGAAAAAAAAATTTGAAAATTTGAGCTTGTGAGATTGACTGAGGCTCGTCGGCCGTTCATTCTTTTTACATTTATATTGTTTATTTGAATATTTTTTGTATGTGTAATCCGCATTTGCACTTCTTTTTATTATTGTTTTTAACACATCTCAAGATAGTAAAAAACAGTAAAACCTTTTTTTTTTTGTTATTCCTACCATAATTTTAGATTACAAGGAGTGCAGCACAATTGCAGCATTGGATGGGTGGGGTGGGGGGTGGGGGGGGGGGGGTGGGGGGGGCAGTGGTCACAGCATCAGAAGGGGGTGGGGGTTCGTAACACCGTACCTGGGAGCTGAGACGCTCGGGTCCGGAGGGCTGTCATTATTAATTATTATTATTATTATTATTATGATTATGATTATTATGGTTATTATGATTATTATTATGATTATTATTATGATTATTATGATTATTATTATGGTTATTATGATTATGATTATGATTATGATTATTATTATGATTATTATTATTATTATTATTATTATTATTATTATTATTATTATTATTATTATTATGATTATTATTATGATTATTATTATGATTATTATTATGATTATTATTGTTATTATGATTATTATTATGATTATTATGGTTATTATGATTATTATTATGATTATTATGGTTATTATGATTATTATTATTATGATTATTAATAATAATAATAATAATAATAATAATAATAATAATAATAATAATAATAATAATCGATATTATTATTAATAATAATAATAATAATAATAATAAAATATAATGAAAAAAACAATAATAGTACTTCAGATTTCAAGGTACGTCATCACGTGCTGTTGTGCTGTTGAGTCGGAACCAACGTGAACACGAGTGAACGGACTGACTCGACACGGCTGACCGGGTATATGTACAGGCTACCGACCTATTGACCGAAATGAACGGCTCTTTTTACTGAATGAACCAGAATGATCCATGCACCCCAACTGTATTACAGTACAACAGTATTTTGCATTACAAAGCTTTTCCCCGTCTAGAAAAGCTAGCTTATAGTTGCCTAAAATGCAGTCTGTCATCCATGCATGGATCAAACATACATGCTTGCTGTACCTGCTGATCGATGTGCCATTTCTGCTGCTCTTCCCATTTCTTCTTCTCTCTTTGAAGTGAGGCTTGGTATTCCGGTAATGAGGTCAAATCCTCAATCCAGTGGTTGTAAGCCCTGGCCACAGCACCTTCAACCTGTGACAAATTCACATATTAACATTTACCTCCTTGTTCGTTAGGGGTGGAAGAAAATATCATTTCGGGGATATATTGCGATACTTTGTTCCACGACGCTGCATCGATATTAAAAAAGTATGATATGGATATTTATCATTGTCATTTTTTCATGTAAATCCAGGGAGCAAAAACAGTATCTTCCGAAGCAAAATTGGCCATCGGCTAAGGGTGATGGAAAAAAATCGGTATCGGCATCGGCTCAAAAAAAAACCACATCGGTCGATCCCTTGTTCTGAAGTATAGGCAAGGTCAGGTGATTAGAACATGACTTTTACACCGGAAATGACGGTATTAGCAATTCATGTGAAACGGAAAAAGAGGGTACGACAAAATGAGCTTTGCTTCTTCCTACTCCTTTTTGGACATGTGGAACTGTGAAGTGTAACGTGATGTATTCCAGTGTAAACGATATGCATGTTGGAAATGAAATGAAACCATGACCACTACCTTACTGGCCAGATCCTCCAGATGTTTGTCCTGCGTGTCCCTCCGGACTTGGTTCCTGGCGTCATCCACAGCTTGGCGTTGGACTTTGTCAGCGTCCAACTGCAACTGCAATCTTTGGGCACTGAGCTTGGAGTTCAGCTCTTCAACGGTGATCATCAAGCGGTCTGCTTCAAAGCCATCCGTCTGACAGGTCCCGTCAGATGTCACAGGGCGCTTTTCACATCGAGCCTCCTCAAGCTTCAGAGTCCACTTCCTCTCCATCTACACGGGATCAGAAGATGCCGGTACGTATTTACTGTTATCACTTTAAAAAGCAGATTTGTGGAGACAATACCCGCTGGCGATCTTCTTCCCAAGCAGCCTTGGCCGAGGCTACGTGGGAGATCACCACTCGCTGGATCTCAGCCTCCTTCTCTTTGGACCACAGGGACTTCAGCTGGTTGATAGATTCCTGGTGTTGAGCTTCAAGCTCGGCTCTCACTTTGTCCACATTTGTGCGGCTCGCTTCCCTTTGGTTATGCTAAACGATGAAACAAGTCAAATCTTACAACTAAGCCATTATTATGGAAGACCATTTTACACAAAATATCTGTCTGGGTAATTGAGACAGTACACTGGCATGTATATTTATATTAAATATAGCAATTAGTATACAGTAGGGTGTTCAGAAAAATAAAAGTTTGTGATATTCGTTGTGCTGGCGACATGACTTGCAAGTCGGATGTCTTCTTCAGTAAAAAAAAAAAAAACAATAAAAATAATAAAAAATTATTTTTAATGTAAAATTCAAGTTTGATGTGGTTTGATGTTTAAAGTGCTCTGGAAAAAAGGGATATATGGAACATATTTAAAACATGTAGCTAATAATCTGACACGTTTACAGATAGAATTATACAAATAAGTACATAAATAAAATAAATAATAAATGTATAAAAATATAATAATTGATACATAATGTAATTAATAATAATATAATTATAATATATATAATAAATTATATATATATATAATATGTAGATTAAATATATAATATAATATAATAAATAAAATTAGACAAATAATTCTAGGTGGACTGTTATACAAATACATACAAATAATATATACAAATAAGTAAATAAAATAAATAAATAAATAATAAAAATATAATATCATATATTAAATATAATATATATAATAATACAATTAATATATATAATATAATTAATCAAAATATATAATAAATAAATAAAATTAGACAAATAATTCAAGGTGGACTGTTATAATTATAAGTGTAAAATAATGTGTGTGTGTTATAAAAAATATATATTCTGGCCCCCCGCACAGTTTTGTTAACTCAGTGCGGCCCACGAGTCCAAAAGTTTGCCCACCCCTGGTCTAGGTCTTTTCGACATCGCCAAAGGGAACGTGATGTCCCACATTGAAATTCAAGAAGACAGGGACCTCCTGAGGGATCAACGCGGTGCCCGGGTGGATCTGATACGAAGTACGAGGCGAGAATCAAGGCAAAATACAAGAAACAAAAGGACCTCGAGAGGCGTCGCTGGAAGTCGAAGAGTGAAATCGACAGACTTTTGGCCAAATCAGCGCTTGAGTGTGAGCAATCTCAAGCCACTTCATCTGAAGACGATCACGACGACGATGAGTATGCGCCTCCAAAACCTCTACGCCTACGGTCCCGTACCAAAAAATCCTTTGTGAATCGATCCGATGGTCTGTAGTGACACCATTCTGGCCTTGTTGGTCCGTGTTCAGTATGCCGAGTGTGCATACTGAACAGAGAACAAATAGAACACGCAAACAAAACAGTTACTTTACGAATTAACAGCATGTACAGTGAACGCACCTTCACACTACAGGTAAGGGCCAGAAAATTAGAATATTTTGATTTATTTTATATTTTATATTTTTTTTTATATTTTATTTATTTATATTATATTTTGATATTTTGAACTTGATTTATTTCAGTCATTGTGTTCAAAAGGTATAACTTTTACATTATATTTAATCATTGCACACAGACTGATGCATTTCAAATGTTTATTTCTTTAATTTTGATGATTATAGGTGGCAACAAATGAAAATCCGAAATTCCGTGGGTCAGAAAATTAGAATATTGTGAAAGGGTTCAATTTTGAAGACACCTGGTGCCACCCACTAATCAGCTGATTAACTCAAAACACCTGCAAAGGGCTTGAAATGGTCTCTCAGTCCAGTTCTGAAGCTTACACAAACATGGGGAAGACTTCAGATTTGACAGCTGTCCAAAAGGCAACCATTGACACATTGCACAAGGAGGGCAAGACTCAAAAGGTTATTGCTGAAAAGGTTGGCTGTTCTCAAACCTCTGTGTCCAAACACATTAATGGAGAGGCAAAGGGAAGGAAAAAGTATAGCAACACATGGTAATGGCATTGGCTGCGTGTAATGGTGTCTACCTATGTGTAATGTGAAAATAAAGGCATCGGCTTCTCGGACTATAGGAGCTTTCGCCTAGGGCAGGGGTCGGCAACCTTTACTATGAAAAGAGCCATTTCACCCCCTTGCTCACTAAAGAAAAATAGCCTGGAGCCGCAAAACATAGTATGTTTAAAACAAAATTGGAGGGAATTTGGGGCTATCAAAGTAGTTCAGATAAGAAAAAAAACAAGTTGGAGTACTCTTGCTAGTATTATATTAAATATAAACTTACATAAATATATGTGTAAATTACTGTAAACTTACCTGATACCTGAAGTTCCAATGTCGCTGTTTTATATGATCTCTAATTTATTTTTTAGAATTGTCAAATAGCTTTGGGAAAGTATGAAAAGTATTTATAAAGTATTTTCCTTAATGTTTACCTGTGAGAGAGAACTGAATAGCATCCTGTCTGCTCATCCTTGTACTCATCCAATCACCAGTCAGAACTCGGTCAGGATGCATTCATGGACTCACACAAAGTTGGATTTTTTTTAAACTCATTACAAAGACATGCTTTTTCCCCACTGTGGTGTTAAAAAATATTCAAGCATTGCAAAGGGAGCCACAACAAAGAGGCTGAAGAGCCACATGCGGCTCTGGAGCCGCGGGTTGCTGACCCCTGGCCTAGGGGCAGCAAACTGGACTGGTACTGGTACAATGTTGTTATCACATACCTGGGTGTAGTGAGGCACGGGAATGCGTGTGTGAAAAAAGCTGTTATTTTGCTCTGTTAATGGTTTTACGAAATGGAACCGATTCAGCACTTAGCCGCTTCAAATTCCGAAAGAAAAAAAAATCACCATATGAGGCAGGGGTCGGGAACCTTTTTGGCTAAGAGAGCCATGAAGGCCAGATATTTTAAAATGTGTATCTGTGAGAGCCATATACATTTTTTTAAACATTGAATGCAATAAAATGTGTGCATTTTTATGTAAGACCAACAGTTTTAGATATAATGGGCTCTAATTACGTAGACCAGGCACACTACCCCACGCCAATGGGGTGTGGCCAGCACACTTTCGTGAGCAGCGCAGTGTCTAATAATAAATCAAATACTTGTTGCCATTAATACAACTTCTGCTGCTGCATAGTTTTGCACCATACTTTATTATTTATGTATATTTCATTCTTTTGGCCATCTTTGCCAGAAGGCTTGGTTCTGCAGCTTTAGCTAGGCGACTATTTGACTAAAGGAGGAAAGTTTATATTTACATGTTGACATCTCAATGACCGAGGTAGACTACCGCATTACCCAGTAATAATCCAGTTTTGGTGTTTGACCTGGAAAATATCTTCAAGAAAGATGGATATGGTCGGCCGTATTGCAGTAGAAAATAGATGGACGGATTAAAATGCATAAGAAAGTTTTGAATATTATTTTTAACAGTGATTTCTGTGATGGTTTACTTTAAAATGTTAGCAAAAATAATTTTTTATTGTGGTAAGAAATGCTTGAGAGCCAGATACAGTCATCAAGAGAGCCCTACCTGGCTCCCGAGCCATAGGTTCCCTACCTCTGGTATAAGGGCTAAACACCCTAGTATACAGGTATTGCATCCAATTCAATTTTGCAGTTCTAGCCAGTGATTATTGTACCTCTTGTTGCTCTCGGTTTCTGACGCTTTCCTCCAGCTTGTCCTTCTCCTTGCACACAGAGATGTAACACTCCTGCACAGCCAACATCTTGTCATTGGTCTCAGAGAGCCGAGTGCTGGATAAGAAGTAAAGCTGAGTTTCAGGTTCCACAACGGTCAAATTCAACAATAAAGACAACATGCGTCTACTTTAGGTGCTGGATGTGCTGCTCATGTTGTGCCGTCAGGTGTTCAACCTGAGTCTTTTGTTCCAGCACGAGCTCCGTCCGAACTCGCTTCACCAGGTCCTCTCGGTGCTGCTGGTAAATCCGCTCAGATCTCAATCAAGAAACAGACAGCGTTACTACAATTATTTTTTTAAAGCAATGACTTATAGTTAGTTTCCCCAAAAAGCTAAATAAAAAATAAAAAACAACAATTAGGATTCAGCTTTGTAGTTACGTGTGCTTTTCTAAACTAGCTATTTAGCTTCCTGTGTGGTGGTGGTAGTGGTAGTAGTAGTAAACGATACATGCATACTGTTGATGTCGATATCATTGCATACAAACGTAACAGTAACGGAAATAATAGCGTTGTACCATTTCAAATAGTCATTCATTACATGAATTTCAACAATCATTTTGTTTAAGTAAAAAAAAAAAAAAGCAAAATGTATTTGTTTTTTTTTAACCCTTGTATTATGTTGCGGGTCAATTTGACCCGTTTCAGTTAAGGTTAACAAGGTTAACTAGCATGATTTGTTAACCGTTGTATTATGTTGCGGGTCAATTTGACCCGTTTCAGTTAAGGTTAACAAGGTTGACTAGCATGATTTGTTAACCGTTGTATTATGTTGCGGGTCAATTTGACCCGTTTCAGTTAAGGTTAACAAGGTTGACTAGCATGATTTGTTAACAAATCATGCTAGCATCATGGTAGTTAACCCTTGCATTATGTTATGGGTCAATTTGACCTGTTTCAGTTTTTGTGTTAATGACCCTAGATGAGGAAAAGTCACAAAATTTCGTGAAGAAAAAGAAAGGATAACCAGTACTTTGGTCAACACAAAAACTGAAACGGGTCTAATTGACCCGTAACATAATACAAGGGTTAACAAATCATGCTAGTTAACCTTGTATTATGTTACGGATCAATTTGACCCGTTTCAGTTTTTGTGTTCATGACCCTAGATGAGGAAAAGTCACAAAATTTCATGAAGAAAAAGAAAGGATAACCAGTACTTTGGTCAACACAAAAACTGAAACGGGTCAAATTGACCCGTAACATAATACAAGGGTTAAATCGTCTGTCAACTTTTATGAAACTATTTATTTATTATACTATACTATTTTTTATTTAACTTTTATACCAGAGATGAGGCCTATAAGAACGAAACGAGAATAAGAAAAGTACAATGGGAAAAAAAATCTATATATTAATATCATTTGTACGACGTTACACTCTTCTGCACTAGCTGGTGTTTGGCGGCATGCACATACATATTAAGGTTGGATAATTTATTTACTTCGTTTGTTGGGTGCTTTATGAACTTACTTATTATTGTCACAGGCTTTGAGCCCAATCTTGTTATGTTTTAAGTACATTTTATTATATATTATATTGAATGTGATATTTTCTTCTTTGGCCTATATTGCCTTATAGCCAAATAGTGCAAACTTACATTTCAAAATTGCAATGTGCACAATGTACATAAAGCATAGAAGAAGATACATTCAAATATTGCTTCATTTTACCTCGAAAAAATTTGATTGTACTTCATATTAACTATGTACTTACTTTTTTAAATTATTTAAAATTAGAATTTTTTTTGTTTTTATTATAAACGTATTTGGGTCATTTTTGGCTAGCTGTCTGCAACCCGCCCAAAATGGATGTACGGATGTACGGATGTACGGATGCCCCCCCCCACACCCCAACAGTGGTTACTAGAAAGGTGTATTGTACCGCTCAGCGGCCTCCTGCTTCTCTTGGTCCAACTCCTGGATCATCTCCCTCATTTTAGTGCAGAGTTCCAAGTTGGCGGAGCGGACTTTCTCCTCACTCTGCTTTAGCTCCATCATTTTCTTCTCCATCACCTAGATTTGGGACAAAACAATAAACTTTAAATCAGAAATCATGGAATGCTAGTCCTTAGCATGCTAACAACTAGTGTGATAAAGCCTTGTAAGTTTATACCTATAAGGATAGCACAAACGTTAACATGCTAACATAAACATAGAAACATATACTAACAATGATAATATGCCAGTTAATGTTAGCATGCTAAGACCGAGTGTGATACAACCTTGTATTTAATAAGTTTATACCTATAAAGATAGCACAAATGTTAACATGCTAACATTAACATAGAAACACATACTAACAATGCTAATATGCTAGTTAAGGTTAGCATGCTAACACCTAGTGTGATAAAGTCTTGTATTTAATAAGTTTATACCTATGAAGATAGCACAAACATTAAGATGCTAACATTAACATAGAAACATGTACTAATGATAATATGCCAGTTAATGTTAGCATGCTAACACCTAGTGTGATAAAGCCTTGTATTTAATAAGTTTATACCTATAAAGATAGTATATGTTTCTATGTTAATGTTAGCATGTTAACGTTTATGCTAACAATGATAATATGCCAGTTAATGTTAGCATGCTAACACCTAGTGTGATAAAGCCTTGTATTTAATAAGTTCATACCTATAAAAATAGCATAAATGTTAACATGGTAACATTAACAAACAAACACATACTAACAATGCTAATATGGTAGCTAATGTTAGCATGCTAACACCAACACATATTAACAATACTAACATGCCACTCGCAGCTGGGATTGTCTCAAGCTCACCCAAGACACTAATGAGGATAAATGGTATTGGAAATGGATCATCAGGTGGTAGAGCGGTCATCCCCAACCAGAAGGTGGCTGGTTCGATTCCCCATCCTCCCATGACTATGTGGAACTATCCTTGGGAAAGATATTGAACCCTGATTTGCTCCTGATATTGCAACATGAATACATAAAACAGTGTCAAATTGTGTTTGAGTACATTGAACATATAAAAGTACAATAGTGAAAGTCCATTTACATCCATTGATATTTCCAAAAGAGCATTTTTGGATAATGCATCTTTAAGCATTTAAAGCAACACTTAAGTATGAATAAAACATAGAGTCCAAGTGTGCTTTTCCACCTCCAAGGCAATCAAAGTGCTTTGTGATTATGTATTTTTCTCACTGACTAGTTTGTTCATTTATTATTGCGTGCCTGGTGGTGTCATTGGCTTACCTTTTTGTTGTGTTTTATATATAGCAGGGGTGTCAAACATATGGCCCGCGGGCCGGAACCGGCCCCCAAGGAGGTTCGATCAGGCCCGCAGGATAATTTGAAAGTAGAAAAAAAATGCATAAAAGACATGGAATTAATATTTTTAATTCGCTGCAATTCATGGATTATCCGCTAAGGGGCGCACTCTTTCCATGAGAGTAGAAGACAAGCCGCATCACTGAGACAGACTGAAAACAGCAGACGGTATCAATGCGCCATCTGCTGCTTGTTACGACGTTGTTACTACCTTGGTCTCTACCTCTCCGCTACACCCTCATTAGCCAAAATGTCGTTATCCAAACGGAGAAAAGTAGATAAGGAGTGTAGAATTTTCAAAGAAAAATGGACCACGTCCTATTTATTTACAGAGATGCACAGAAAACCTCTGTGCTTGGTGTGTTTGCAACAAGTTTCGGTATTGAAGGAATATAATATTTGACTCATCACAGCGAAAAACTACCAGGGTACCCCAAATTAACAGCCCTGGCTGCTAAAATTTTGTGCATGTTTGGGACAACCTACCTTTGTGAACAAATTTTCAATGCATATTTGTGAATGATAAAAGTAAATTGCACATTTGTCTAAGGAAATATGAGGTGTTTCATGAAATGTTTTGTAAAAGGATAGTTCATTACATTTCAATATTTTCCTAAAGTTCTTGTGCTTCTTTACACCAAAACAAAGGAAAGACATGATATTTTGGTTATTTATAGCAGAGTATGGTATCATTTTAATGGTCCGGCCCACTTGACATCTCCCTAGGCCAGGGGTGGGCAAACTACGGCCCGGGGGCCACATCCGGCCCGCCAAGTGTTTGAATACGGCCCGCCCAATCTTTCCAAAGTATTTCATTTAAAGTCAACATACAAGCTGGCATCATGGCCTGAGCCAACCTTTTGATGGTTGTATCAATTTCGTTGTTTGACATGGTGTGTTGTTTACAAAGTGCTCCTGAAAAAAGAGACACAAGCACATAATAATAATAAAAATTAAAATAATAATTATTATATTATTATTATAACTATTATGATTATTATATTTATTATATTAATGCTAATTATTATATTAATTATATATAATAATATTGTTATATTTGCATATTTTACATAATAATAATATAATAATAATTATTTTAATTTTATTTTAATTATTATAATATTTTATTATTTTTAAAATATTTAAATATAAATATAAAATAATAAATAATAGCAGATTGCATGACAATTTTACAGATACAATAATACCACGTGGACTGTTACGTGTAAAATATATAGTCTGCCCCCCCCCCGCCAAAAAAAAGAATTTGTTATATCAATGCGGCCCGCGAGTCAAAAAGTTTGCCCACCCCTGCCCTAGGCCGTATGTGGCCCACGATGCCAAACGAGTTTGACACCCCTGATATATAGTATATATACACAATGTCCATTTCAGAAATAAAGCACTAAATAATAACAACTGTTTAACTGACATCAAAACCTGGATGGAACCCAATTTCCTCAAAGTTAATAGTGACAAAACAGATATTATCATCACTGGTCCAAAAACATCACAGCATCTGTCTCAAACTCGACAGCGCCACCCTCATTCCAACCTCGGCATCCTCCTGGACCCCCACCCTTTCATCAAACAGTTAACCCGGACTGCATTCTTCCATCTTAAGAACATAGCCCGACTCTGTCCATCACTTCCATTCTCTGCCGCTGAATCCCTGATCCACATGTTTATCACATCCAGAATGGACTACTGGAACAGTATTCTCTACGGTACACCATCCAAAACCCTCAACAAAATAAAATATATTCACAACCTCACCTCCACCCGCTCCCGTCAACACATTACCCCCGTCCTCCAGGAGGCTATCGATATTTTTTATATTAGTTTTCCATAGCCGTGGCCACAGCCGTGCCATGTTCTTGAGATTTCTTCAGCCCTCCCCGCCCCGTTAGCCGAGGAGTCCTGCCAGCCGTGGGGCCAGCCGCTCCGTGTCGACCTCTAGCCCCCCACAATCCGGAACTCTTTGCCCCATTCGCTCCGTGCTTGCCCTGACCTTCCCATCTTCAAAAAATAACTAAAAAATCCACCTCTTTAAATCTGTTTTTAATGTCTAACTTTTTATACTGTGGCCACCCGCTCCGCTCCGCCCCGCCCTGCCCCGCCCCGCCGTTAGCCTTGTTTTAGCTCTGAATGAATGTATGGTTATTGTATTTTAATGCATCTTTTACTCTGTTTTTCATTCATTCATTTTCTACCGCTTTTTCCTCACGAGGGTCGCGGGGGGTGCTGGAGCCTATCCCAGCTGTCTTCGGGCGAGAGGCGGGGTACACCCTGGACTGGTGGCCAGCCAATCACAGGGCACATATAGACAAACAACCATTCACACTCACATTCATACCTATGGACAATTTGGAGTGGCTAATTAACCTAGCATGTTTTTGGAATGTGGGAGGAAACCGGAGTACCCGTAGTAAACCCACGCATGCACGGGGAGAACATGCAAACTCCACACAGAGATGGCCGAGGGTGGAATTGAACCCTGGTCTCCTAGCTGTGAGGTCTGCGCGCTAACCACTAGACCGCCGTGCCGCCCTACTCTGTTTTTAATCAACTCTATTTTTTTTTCTCTACTGTAAAGCGTCTTTGAGTACTCTGAAAAGCGCTATACAAATAAAATGTATTATTATAATTATTATTACTAAACAATATATATATATATATATAAATTATTATTTCTTAATTCTAATTATATAATGAAATATTAAATAATTCAAATAATCGCTCCTCATTACTTACTGAAATTTTTTTCTTGCGCATCGATTATTTCTATTAAAGAAGCAAAAATATATTTTTTCACATCAATCGACAAAATTTTGGTCGAATATTTGATGACTAAAATATTCCATAGCTGCTGCCCTTGTATTGTTTCTTGAATTGGCTCATCGACTTCCTTACTCAATCCATTCCATAGTTTGATTCCACATCCTGAAATGCTATGGCTAGCATAACGTAGTCCTAGCATAGAAGCGTTTCAAATGTACTTCTTCCCTGAGATCATATTTCTGAACATGAACTATATCAGCAAGTTGAAGTATTTGTCATTTTACAAATAAGGAGTTAGTATGTTCTCTGTAGGCGGCATTATGAATTATCCTTACTGGCCTTTTTTGCAGTACATTTAGCCAGTGAAGATTGCTTTTATAGTTATTATAACATATTTCCACACAATAAGTAAGATATGGTAGAAGCAGAGAGCAATAAAGAGTGTGGAGTGATTTCTGATTGAGAACAAATGTTGCTTTGTTCAATATTGAAATATTTCTGGCCATCTTATGTTGTATATTTATAATATTGGTATTAATATTTAGTATTTTGTGTGTACCCCGTCTATTTGTATGTGCTGGTAGGTGTCTGTTCTACTGCTACCAAACAGCATGATTTTAGTTTACTTCAAGGACAAGGACAATCTATTATTATCAAAGCATGATTTTAATATGAGCATTTCATCTCTGACCTATTTAAAGATTTATTCTGTGCTCCCCCCAGAACAAAAGCCAGTGGTATCATCTGCAAATAATACCAGCTTTAAGTCTTTTGTAACTTTGATGGAGTTGAACAGTTCTGGTCCCAGTAGTACCCCAGAGGTCATTAATTGGTAGTACCCCCAAGGTTGACCCCTGGGGTACTCCACAAGTAATATTTAAACTTGCAGATGTGTGTTCTCCTAGCTTTACCTATTACTTCCGCTAAGTCAGCTAAGTACAGTGGTATGAAAAATTTTGGGACACAACAGGAGCCATTTAAAATGGTGGATAACCAACCTCCACTTGGTCCAGCAAGCGTCGTTTGTCTTCCCGTAGTTGAACTAACTCATTCTGTTCCCCTCCAGTCAAGTTTAGAGGTTTGATGTGGCTGCACTCTCTAACCTGTGGACATCGATGCTTGAATTAAAACTGGAGCCACTTCATCTCAGAGCCGCGTTGAAGGTTCTAGTCACAGGCCTCACCGATGAGCTGAGCTTGGCGTCGTCTAATTGGGTCTGCAGCTCGTTCTCTCGGACCCGACGCTGTTGCAATTCATCCTGCAGTTGAGTGATTTTCTCACGTTTCACCTTCAGCATCCCTAAGCAGCGCTGCATCTCCACTCGCAGCAGTCGCAGAGCTTCATCCCTGGGCGGCTTGGAGTCGGTCTGGAGGTCGGCAATGGCCGTGCTGGTCATGCAGAAGAAGACAATTGGAGAGGATATTCATTTTAAAAAGAGACTTGAAAGGAAAAGTGCACTTATTTTGGAATCCACAAGCCGTATGTGAAACATGACAACACGTAAAAAAAAATGGCTTACTCCTTATTTGTAAAATGACAAATACTTCAACTTGCTGATATAGTTCAGTATGTGACAAAAATGTAATTAAATAAAAAAAAAATAATAATTAAATAAAATTAAAATATAAAAATTACAATTTTTTTTAACTATATTATGAAAGCAGGAAGTGAACAAATGTAAGAGTTAGTGATTGTAAAAGTACCAGATGGAGGGGTAGGATTTAATAAGCTTTGCTTCTTCCTACTCCTTTTGGACATGTGGAACTGGGAACTGATTATGGGATGCATGTTCAAATGAAATCAAACCATTACCATTACCATTACCATTACAAAGTTGTATTTACAGACAGACCAGTATATAAAGCAAGCTATATTGTCATTGTAGAAGCTAAGATGGATGCCTGGCGTCATGAGGCGTGTCCAAAACAAGACAAAACAAGGAGTAGGAGTAGTATTAGCCCACATGGGGTGTAAGAATATATCGTTTTGGCGAAATATTGCGATACTTTGTTCCACGATACTGCATCGATATTAAAAAGTATGATATGGATATTTATCATAGACTGTATATGGTATTTATTCAAAGGTTGATTTGTGATTTGAATGTAAAGCTGGGATGGTTAGGTGGCAGGACTTCCGTAGCCAATCAGGCAAGGACGTTGAAGGAGATTGACGTTCATGGCCGTTTGGAAAATGTGTCATGTTTCCCGAATAAAAGTATTTGGGAACACTACAAATTTGCGAGTCCGCTTAGCGAGACACCATGAGGACCTGCCGCTAGCAAGCAATGCCAAGGTCCTTTTGTATACTACAAAAGTAGTACTGTGATATTGCAGGTATTTTGTTTTTCTAATTGATATCACTATTTAGTTAATTAATGCTTATTTCAAGCATGCTAAAATGATTTTTTACTGATGTTAGTTACTTTGTTCCACACAAATACTGTTCTGATGGTGGATAAGTCAGGGACTGTATACTCTGCATTTTATTTTATTCATTTATTAGTTTTTTAGTCAATTTAAAGCAGGATGTTAAAGCTTTATTTATCCAAATGCTACACTTGTGTTAGTGTAAAGTTAGTGATACAGCATAACATACTGTTCTAATGGAATAAAAATATGTTTAGTAAGTGCATATTGCGGGTGTCATTCAGTTTTAACTACAAGAAAAACAAAAAAAAAGTATGGTGATATATGGTATCATGAGCCTAGTATCGCGATACGTATCGTATGGCCAGATTCTTGCCAATACACACCCCCTACTCACGTTTATAAGGATTGTGGATGATGGGGCAAAATTCTAAGTTTCCTTCTCCCTGGGCTCACACTGAATCATTTGCGGCGGCGGTCCAAACAGATTCCGTTGTGCCATACGGCCGCCGAAGCCAGAGCTGCACGGCACGGCGCTAAGTGTGAGCCTCCAACAGGGATGTCAATCAGCAGTGTTCCAAATGGACCCGTGATGGATTCAGCGTGAGCCCGGGGGGGTTCAGAGGAAGTACCTGTCAAGTACCTGACATTTTTCCGGTTGGTTTTCTTCAATCCTAAATCCAAACAGGATTCAGACAGTTGGTTCTCCCAGTCACCCGTCGCATCAAATGCAATAACTCCAAGTTTTAATGCAGATTCATACAGATTAATCTGCTCCTTTAACTCGGCCAGATCCTCCTTCAAGATAAAAAACAAAGCATGATTAAAACATGTTGAAGTGCTTATTTATTTGTCGGTAGTAGACATGCATTTCCAGACCCGCCAACCTTGAAGGAATTCTACGAGTACTCCGCAAGATGTTCCTTTCTAAATGGAGGTTGTTGGGATCAGCCATTCCATACGAGTGGCCCAACTAATCAGTGCTTTTCTCTGATGATTTTGGCTAAATTGGACTTCCAGCTGCTATTGACGGGCTGTCAATGTGATGACCGTGGCTGAAGTCCAGCGTTACGCTAGCGCAGAGGTAGGGAACCTACGGCTCGGGAGCCAGGTGGGGCTCTTTTGATGACTGTATCTGGCTCTCAAGCGTTTCTTACCACAATAAAAATGTATTTTTGCTAACATTTTAAAGTAAACATCACGGAAATGACTGTTAAAAATAATATTCAAAATCAAACAACTTTCTTATGCATTTTAATGCGTCCATTTATTTCAGGGGTCGGCAACCTTTACTATCAAAAGAGCCATTTTACCCCCTCGCTCACTGAAGAAAAATAGAATGGAGCCGCGAAACATAATTTAACAGCAGAATATAGGGGCTGCATAGCGGTCGAGTGATTAGCGCGCAGACCTCACAGCTAGGAGACCCGAGTTCAATCCCACCCTCAGCTATCTCTGTGTGGAGTTTGCATGTTCTCCCCGTGCAAGAAATGTGTAGCAACATGCTCACATCCAGAGCAAATTGCGAGTCTCCCAAGATTTTGATTGACTGCCAGATTTGGAGGGAATTTTGGGGTATCAAAGTAGTTCAGAGGAGAAAAAGCGGAGTTGATCAAGTACTCTTGCTAGTATACGGTCTCACAGAAAGTCCCATTTTTTTCAAAAGTAATTACAAAGATGCATATTTTCCTCATTTGGGTGTTAAAACAAATATTTGAGCATTGCAAAGGGAGCCACAACAAAGAGGCTGAAGAGCCACATGCGGCTCTGGAGCCGTAGGTTGCTGACCCCTGATTTATTTTCTACTGCAATACGGCCGACAATATCAATCTTTCCTGATGATATTTTCCAGGTCAAACACCAAAACTGGATTATTACTGGGTAATGCGGTAGTCTACCTCGGTCATTGAGATGTCAACATGTAAATATAAACTTTCCTCCTTTAGTCAAATAGTCGCCTAGCTAAAGCTGCAGAACCAAGCCTTCTGACGAAGATGGCCAAAAGAATGAAATATACATAAATAATAAAGTATGGTGCAAAACCATGCAGCAGCAGAAGTTGTATTAATGGCAACAAGTATTTGATTTATTATTAGACACTGCGCTGCTCACGAAAGTGTGCTGGCCACACCCCATTGGCGTGGGGTAGTGTGCCTGGTCTACGTAATTAGAGCCCATTATATCTAAAACTGTTGGTCTTACATAAAAATGCACACATTTTATTGCATTCAATGTTTAAAAAAATGTATATAGCTCTCACAGATACACATTTTAAAATATCTGGCCTTCATGGCTCTCGTAGCCAAAAAGGTTCCCGACCCCTGCGCTAGCGTTAGCCATTTAGCATGGAACTACCACAATGATGCACATTAGCACTTAAAGCCAATATGCAATATATTTGTCATTCATTTTTTAAGTGACGTTTTGTCTCATTCTCATAGACCCAATCTTGTGTATGGTCTCATCCTGTGAACAGTGTCTCCCAAGCCCCCTGGTTACAATGGAATAAACGTATATTTTTATAAATAAGGCCCCCAGAGAGCAGTGAAAATGTGTACATGTTGGCAGGTCTGCATTCCATCTTGAGACAAAAAAAGCAAACCTGCAGGACTCTGTTCATGTCTTCACTGAGCGCCTTGGCCGCATGAGCGTGCTGTAATTTGATCTGGATTTGACCCATTTCCTGTACACAACCTGGAGAATACGCAAACACAACAGCGGAAAAAAAATGAATGGGAAGATATTGCAACATTGAATATGACTGCGTGTGGTTATGGGATGTTTGGCTGACCCGTCTGCAGCAGCTTGGCACACTGCTGCTGACTCTCCTCCAGTTGGCGAGTGAGCGCATTGACCACTCGTGCTCTCTCCAGTTGCTCTTCTTCTCGTTGCCGCTCCAAATGCTTCACCTGCTCACGTAACCTTTGACCCATATCCACCTGAAAGTACAGCATGACAAGAGGAAGAAGTACAAATTAAGCCTGTTATGTTCACTTGTCAGGAACAGCAATGATGTGCATTTTTAATTAGATGCCAATCGGCGCCCCAATCCCAAAGTCATAACGCCTGTACCCGTGTTTCTGTGTGTATATATGGAATGCTCTTACAGTTGCAAAGAAATAAATATTCCGACACGCTTTTACGTGTCAGTTTGGCTGCTCAGTGAAATTGACCCCAACGGTGTCTACAGTCCCTGACAAAAGTCTTGTCGCATAAGGACATAGTAACTTAAATAGCATATAACTTTATTTCTAATCAATCAATTGTTTCAATAAATGGATCATTTTAATGTCAAGGGCTTTCACATTAATAACTGGGTGAAAAATGAAATCATCAAAGAGTGTAGTGATGTTCACAGCTTGTTAAAGCCCATAACATGTGTTTTTGCAAGGACAAAAGTCTTGTCGTATCTTTAAATGATTCAACCAGTCACAGATTAGAGCAGGGGTGTCAAACTCCCTTTGGTCTGCGGGCCGAATACAGCTTAATTTGAGATCAAGCGGGCCGGACCAGTAAACTCATTGCAAAATGACATAGAACTAACAATAAGCCCACTTTTTTCCTTTGTATTAGTCACTAATACTAATAATTTGTGCAAAGAATGAGTAAATTATCAAAATGTTTATTAACAGAATTTTCTTTTTACATTATGAACAATATATTATGAACAAGAGAATAACATAAGAACATAAATAAAGTATGTGCAATTTTAACAACACTTTTACACAGTTAAACATATATTAAAGTGTGTTGTACATAAAACTGATCACAGAATTAGTAACAATGTTCCAAAAACATTTATACCAGCCTTGTGGAACTTAAAAACACTGTTTTTCAACATCTGGAAAGCAATTTGAACAAATGAATAACCTTCACTGTTGAGCGAAAAACTGCAAAATCTGTTTCGAGTTCGCTAAAAACCTGAAATCTTTTCTCAAACTCCATCAACAGCCCTGAAATCTTCTCTTTGTACCGTTTCACGTCAGAATTAACGCTTGCTGCGGACATATCTTTTAAACAGGGAAAATGCGCCCCCTAGCGGATAATACAAGAACTACAATTTTTAAATTAAATTCATATTTTTTTTATACAATGCAGCTTTCTTCCCCGGGCCGTACCAAACCACCAGACGGGCCGGATCCGGCCCGCGGGCCGTATGTTTGACACCCCTGGATTAGAGCTTCACCTGTGACAAATACTGTAAGTAACACATTCCCAGGTGTGTATAAAAAGATCCCTGGCACACCAGACCTTCATGTGAAGTGCAACCTGGCCTCTGACAACATGCCAAAGATTCAACCACAGACCAAAGTGCTGATCATCAAGAGCCTGAAGACCAAGTCTGCTGCTGAGGTGGCAGACATCTTTAATGTGTCCAAACGTCAAGGGGAGAGGATAAAAAAAAGATTTGAAGAAACCGGTGATGTTCATGACAAGCCCAGGTCAGGCAGACCCCGTAAAACAACTGTTCGAGAGGACCGTTTGTTGCTTCGACAGTCCAGGGCCAGCCCTTTTTCAACTGCAGCGGAGCTACATGAGAACTGGTCACCAGAAACCCCTGTATCTACTAGAACTGTTTGTCGAATTATTTCACGCGGTGGTCTCCATGGCCGAATTAGTGCTAAGAAACCAGCATTAAACAGAAGACAACAAAAAAATGGTGTTGCATTTGCCAAGGCCCACAGATTGCAGAAAGGATGGACAGTGGAAAAGTGGCAGAATCATCCATTGAACTGCATCCCAATCGCCGCAAATACTGCAGAAGACCTGTTGGAACCCGCATGGACCCAAGATTCACCCAGAAAACAGTCAAGTTTGGTGGAGGAAAAATCATGGTTTGGGGATGGTTTGGTTTGTCAGGGGCTGTATGTGATATACATAAGATGCAGGGGGTTGTTGCAAATATGGGAGATAAACCATTTCCATTTTATATGTTGATGACACTAATTAAGGCAAACAGAAGACGTTTCATCCTGAAAAAAAAAACAAGTTTTCATGGATCTTGATATAACAGGAAGGTTAAACATGGATGGTGTTAAACATGCGGTACACCCTGCATTGGTCACTAGTCAATCTTAGGGTATGATGATTGGGAATGTATTCTTCATCAACTGCACACATGCAGTACCATTCTACTTATTCTTACTATTGCTAACAAGACACACAAATGCATGAATAAATTACAAAAACATGGTATGATGGTGGATGAGTTGTTAGCGTGAGTACTTTTTTGGTATCCTGAAGCATTTTGTTTTGGAAATCTAAGGAAATATCGCTGGAAAAGGTGCAGATTCTGGAAGATTTCGAAAGCTTTATGTGTGGGTTATTGTGTGCAGCTGCTCTATAGGAGTCCAAAACTGAATACAAGGGGGCACAAACGAGCATAATAGGTGTCATTAAAGTGTACTGATATTTTTTAAATATTGCTATATCACCCGGAACATTCCGTGGTTACATTTACACAATTCAACATGTCCAAAAAGGGGTTGGAAGAAGCAGAGCTTATTTAATAATGCCAATTGTCCATATCGATTATATTGATCATTCATTGACTCTATTACATGTTGCACGTTCATTTTATTTATCCTCTTCAGCCCACAACCCAGGTCAGTTTTGGTCCCGTGTGTGATTGACTTTGACACCCGGGATGTTTACGACTTTGACACCCGGGATGTTTACGACTTTGACACCCGGGATGTTTACGACTTTGACACCCGGGATGTCTACGACTTTGACACCCGGGATGTCTACGACTTTGACACCCGGGACGTCTACGACTTTGACACCCGGGACGTCTACGACTTTGACACCCGGGATGTTTACGACTTTGACACCCGGGATGTTTACGACTTTGACACCCGGGATGTTTACGACTTTGACACCCGGGATGTTTACGACTTTGACACCCGGGATGTTTACGACTTTGACACCCGGGACGTTTACGACTTTGACACCCGGGACGTTTACGACTTTGACACCTGGGACGTTTACGACTTTGACACCCGGGACGTTTACGACTTTGACACCCGGGACGTTTACGACTTTGACACCCGGGACGTTTACGACTTTGACACCCGGGATGTTTACGACTTTGACACCCGGGATGTTTACGACTTTGACACCCGGGATGTCTACGACTTTGACACCTGGGATGTCTACGACTTTGACACCTGGGACGTTTACGACTTTGACACCTGGGATGTTTACGACTTTGACACCTGGGATGTTTACGACTTTGACACCTGGGATGTTTACGACTTTGACACCTGGGACGTTTACGACTTTGACACCTGGGATGTCTACGACTTTGACACCTGGGACGTTTACGACTTTGACATCCGGGATGTTTACGACTTTGACACCCGGGATGTTTACGACTTTGACACCCGGGATGTTTACGACTTTGACACCCGGGATGTCTACGACTTTGACATCTGGGATGTCTACGACTTTGACATCCGGGATGTTTACGACTTTGACATCCGGGATGTTTACGACTTTGACACCTGGGATGTCTACGACTTTGACACCTGGGATGTTTACGACTTTGACACCTGGGATGTTTACGACTTTGACATCCGGGATGTTTACGACTTTGACACCTGGGATGTTTACGACTTTGACATCCGGGATGTTTACGACTTTGACACCTGGGATGTTTACGACTTTGACACCTGGGATGTTTACAATAGAACTTTTACAACAAACAACTCTGTCCTAAAAAAAGCAGAGCAAAGGATGAACCAAATGTTGTTGTGAGTGGAAAAACACACCCCACTCTAAGGGTTTTCAGACCGTCTGAGCTCAACCAGAGAATATTTGGGGAAGAGTACTCCTCACCTCATCTCCCAAATACATGACCGCGACATTAATAACTCAATAACACGACCAACCTGTTCACTCAGAGCCTGAGACATGGAATCAAGCTTGTGTTGTAAGGCCAAGACCGCAGCCTCGTGCTTTTCCTTGATGGCCGCCACGTCTCGGTCGTGCTGCTCCCGTGTTTTGGACAGAGTGTCCGAGCGACACAGTTCCGACATCTGCTGCTTCATGCTGTCTACAGCGGCCTCAGCCACCCTCTGCTTCTTGGTGTTCTGGAATGACATCATCACATCATGTTCAAGTCCTGTCTGTGGACGCTGTATGATGACCGCAATGCAGCACAGCTAAGAGAAACTTCAGCCTTGTTTATACTTATGTATACACACGTTTTAGCCCGCAGTGTGAGTGTCGGACCCCACTGGCTGAGGGGGTGAGGGGAAGGAAGGCTAGTAGTTTGCAGGTGTGACAAATAGCATCATTTAAAAAAAAAAACTCTTTTAGAAATATCACCCAAATAGGTCACTTTTATTGATTAAAAAAAGTTCTGATACCATTTTAAGCCATTTTTTGTACCGAAAATGAATCCAACTCAGCATTTTTTTTTACTTGCGGACCACATTGGTCTATACCAGAGGTAGGGAACCTATGGCTCGGGAGCCAGGTAGGGCTCTTTTGATGACTGTATCTGGCTCTCAAGCATTTCTTACCACAATAAAAAATTATTTTTGCTAACATTTTAAAGTAAACCATCACTGAAATTACTGTTAAAAATAATATTCAAAATTAACAACTTTCTTATGCATTTTAATCCGTCCATCTATTTTCTACTGCAATACGGCTGACCATATCTATCTTTCCTGATGATATTTTCCAGGTCAAACACCAAAACTCGATTATTATTGGATAATGCGGTAGTCTACCTCGGTCATTGAGATGTCAACATGTAAATGTAGACATTCCTCCTTTAGTCAAATAGTCGCCTAGCTAAAGCTGCAGAACCAAGCCTTCTGACGAAGATGGCCAAAAGAATGAAATATACATAAATAATAAAGTATGGTGCAAAACTATGCAGCAGAAGAAGTTGTATTAATGGCAACAAGTATTAGATTTATTATTAGACACTGCACCGCTCACGAAAGTGTGCTGGCCACACCCCATTGGCGTGGGGTAGTGTGCCTGGTCTATGTAATTAGAGCCCATTATATCTAAAACTGTTGGTCTTACATAAAAATGCACACATTTTATTGCATTCAATATTTAAAAAAATGTATATGGCTCTCACAGATACACATTTTAAAATATCTGGCCTTCATGGCTCTTATAGCCAAAAAGGTTCCCGACCCCTGGTCTATACAGTATTTACCATCGGTTATCACGGGGAACGCAAGACAGAAGCGCTAACGGTGCTAACCCGGCTGCAGAGAGACGACCGTGACTGCAGCGTGCTTGTAATGATTGAACATTATATTCAACTCTTTCTAGATTTATTTATATTTATAAAAAGCCATAGCATTTCAGTATGTGGAATCAAACTATGGAATGGATTGAGTAAGGAAATCAAACAATGCACAACGATGAGCCAATTCAAGAAACAATACAAGCAGTTGATGTTTGCTAAATCCAAGGATGAAGAGTCTTGAACCAGTCATGATGTGCTATATATATCACTATATTGACACGCACTATGGTACACATTATGGCATTGGATGCTCATATCACCCAGTACTTCCGTACGGGACAAACATTAAATTAAATTAAATTTGATATGCTGACTCAGCGTGACCCAATGATGGTCAACAGGAACAATTGTCACGCACTAGACGTAAACAACACTCCACAAGGTAATGGTAATGGTAATGGTTTAATTTCATTTGAACATGCATCAGATTCCAATTGAGTGCATCCCATAATCAGTTCCCAGTTCCACATGTCCAAAAGGAGTAGGAAGAAGCAAAGCTTATTAAATCCTACCCCTCCATCTGGTACTTTTACAATCACTAACTCTTACATTTGTTCACTTCCTGCTTTCATAATATAGTTTATTTAAAAAAAAAAATTACTTACTAAAATTTTTTTAATTTTTTGTCCCGTACGGAAGTACTCGGTGATATGAGCATCCAATGCCAAAATGTGTACCATAGTAAGTGTCAATATAGTGATATATATAGCACATCATGACTGGTTCAAGACTCTTCATCCTTGTATTATGGCATTATGAATTATCCTTACTGGCCTTTTTTGCAGTACATTTAGCCAGTGAAGATTGCTTTTATAGTTATTATCCCATATTTCCACACAATAAGTAAGATATGGTAGAAGCAGAGAGCAATAAAGAGTGTGGAGTGATTTCTGATTGAGAACAAATTTAGCTTTGTTCAATATTGAAATATTTCTGTCCACCTTATGTTGTATATTTGTAATATGAGGTTTCCAGCTCATATTTTCATCTATTGTGATCCCCAGAAATGTATTTTCCTTCACCCTTTCAATGTCTACACCGTCTATTTGTATTTGCTGGTGCGTGTCCTTTCTGCTGTTAGCAAACAGCATGATTTTAGTTTTATTTAGGCGAAAATAAGTTGGTGATTTTGGTCCAATGCACAGCATTTTCAGTCACAAATTGCATGCCAAGTGTGTAATTTATGCATAAACAGAAGACAATCAGTGCCCAAACTAGTCTTCACGCTTTTGAGACGTGTGCAAATGTGTGCAAGTGTAAAGCGCAAAGACCGCTTTACGAAAACCTCTACTGCACATCTCACCTCCTGGTCTCTTTCATTCAAGGTCTGTATTTGCTGCTCCATCAGCTTCAGTTTGCTTTGCATTTCAGCCTCTCGATCGTTGGCCTCACCCAGCAGTCGATTTGACTCCTGAAGGCTCACTGCAAAGCCACCCTTCTCATCTAAACAGAAATGAGCTCGGACTTCAGCATAGGGTAGTGCCCCGTTACATCTGCAGAATCCATCAAAGTGTTGTCTTCCCATTTAAAACCAAGCCCAAGATTGCTACACACTATATCAACAATATGAATATACAGTACAAAATTCAAATGAAAGTACTGAAAAGAAAAAATACCTTTTAGAATGACTAACTGATGCTCAAGGGATCTCACGTGGCGCTTTGAGTCCTCAAGTTTCTGCTCCATGCCCTCAATTTGCCGATGTTGAGCCTTGTTTAAAATCTGTAGTTGGGCAAGTTGCTCCTTGTCAGCAGTTTCTAAAATTGCAAAAAAAAAAAAAACCTCAGAACTTCAGAAAAAGACTTCAGTCATGGACTCCTTTAAAGGTGACCTTTATGGTCATTTTTCGGTCCTTTGTATTGAGTTGTGGACTCCTACAGAGCAGCTACACACAATAACCAACACAGAAAGCGTTCAAGTTCTTCCAGAACCTGCACCTATTCAGATGGATTTCTTTGGATTTCGTGCTTCCCGCCAAAACGGTCTGTTTTAATGTATTCCACCCACGGTTCGCCTCCAGGCACGGCATAGAAACACTTCTAGTTGGTGCAGCTAACAGGATAATACCATATTTTCTGGACTATAAGTCGCACAAGGCCAAAAATGCATCATTAGGTAGTAAAAAAACATGCCTAAGTCGCACTGGAGTATAAGTGTTTTTTTTTAGGGTAATTTATTTTCCAAACTACTTGACCAAAACAGACATTACGCCATCTTGGAAGGCAAGTTGTAACAATAAAAGAATAGAGAACAGGCTGAATAGGTGTAAGATATGCTAACACAACGCTTATTCAGCTACACAATAATACACATGAACACAAAAGGTGTCCAGTGTTTATGGAACATAAACATTTTTTTCATTTATAAGTCGCTCTGGAGTATAAGTCGCAGGAACAGCCAACCTATGAAAAAAAGTTCGACTTATAGTCCGGAAAATACAGTAAATGGCCATTTATCTTTTCAAAATGTCCGCTTTTAACAAACAGTGTTTGTGTTGGATCCCGAATCCAATCCGGAAGTGGAGACTGTACAGTCCCGACTTTCTAAAGAAAAGACAATGGTAAGTAGCTTTATCAGTTTAGCGTTTTTCTACAGCAGGGGTGCTCATTAAGTCGATCGCGAGCTACCGGTCGATCGCGGAGGTGGTACTGGTCGATCGCTGGTCGATCGCGGCGTGACATTACAAAAATATCATCCCAGCATCAATGCCGTCACTTGATTGACATACAGGGCAGCCATTCAGATGACAACTGAATGTTGCCCTTCGGGCGACCAATCAAATCAAACAACGTCTCTAAGTGCAGCAGAACTTACGATGTCAGCCTATCATCCATCCCCGTTACTTGATTGACATACAGGACAACCAGTCAGATGACAACTGAATTTTGACCTTTAGGTCACCGCTCATGCGTAAACAACGATGCAAAGTGCTAAGCTAGTCGGCGAATTGCGAGATTTTAAGCCCTCGCTAAAGTTTATGGTCACTAAAATGAGTGAAGGAGCTGGACCAAGTAAAAAGGCAAAAAACTGGACCAAGTAAAAAGGCAAAAAACATATCACTTCCATACGGATATGGAATATTATACGGATATTATGATACGGATATTATCCATGACTGATAAACATTTGGAAGTGTGCTTGAGGCTGGCTATCAGCAGCTACTGTCCGGACTATGCATCCCTGGCTGGTTCAATTCAGTGCAAGTCATCAAAGTAAACTCAGGTAATTACAAAAAATGTTAATAGTTAATTATGTGTGTTTTGCAATATTGGCTCATTTGGTTATGTAAGGTACATCAACATACATTGTACGTACAAATAATCCTCAATACATTTGAAAATAAATAGATGTTTTGCATTTTTGTAGTGGGTAGATCATTTTGACTCGGTCATTTTAAAAGTAGCTCGCATGCTGAAAAAGTGTGAGCACCCCTGCTCTACAGCATCTGTAACATGTCATGTTTTTTGCAGGACTACCAGTGTGTACACGGACGAGCGCTTTTGTTCCATGACTGACACATGACTAACCATAACTAGGTTTGTCACAATAACACATTCTGCTGGGTGATAATTGTCCTAAAAATTATTGCTGATAATATTATTTTATTAGTTTGAGATCCAAAAATAACACAATTAAATTAAATAATGAAATTAAAATAATTAACAAATTAAAAATCCCATATTTCTGATGGTGAATCAGTGTCACTTTCATTACTGTGTGAATATTGATTGTGTGTCAATGCAGACGGTAGCTCGTTTGCAAATCCAAATGTGGTGTGGAATACACTGTTTTCACATTACATCAGTTCTTCTCAATTATTTCCTGTCATGCGCCCCCTCCCGCCATGGGACAGAATTTTTTTTTCCAGGTACACCCCCCAGCGATATGAAATACTAGAGAACCTAATATTAATAATATGTATTCATTTAGCCGTACTGTACAGACTGAAGTTGAAAGTGAAACCTGGAAAATATAACAAATTGTCTGTTGGGTACTATAAATTTGTACATGTTGGTAGGTCTGCACGATAAATATGAATATTTTTTTAATATATAATTTTTAACATATTTTTAGAAATGTTATTTAAAATTATATATATATATATATATATATATATGCTGTTTTTAACGAGGGGGGGTCCTGACTTTCACACACACAACTATACGTACAAATCTGATTTCCTCACTAAATTCAGCTCGCCTTAAAGGAGTAGTGCTCTTTTTTCGTAATTTCATCATCCTTATGTGAAACATTAACAAATTATTATTTCCCTTTTCTGTGCATTCTGGTGTAAGAAAACGAGTTAATATGAGCTAGCTAACAATGGATGTAATGGGAAAGCCCTCATAAAAAAAAAAAAACACAAAAACTCCAACAATGTTCTATTTCATAACAGACTTGTATATTAAAAAGCTACAGCACTATTGTCATTGTAGCAGCTAACACGGAAAACGATATTTACACAAAAAGGCTCAACAAGATGCTCGTTTGCTGTCAGCGTTTTTTTTTACCCGAGGACTGGAGCACAGGTCTTGTGCTGGAAGACACAGCCATCCCAAGGAGAGTGGACATTGTAAGTGTTGTTGCTGTATCTATGCTGCTGTTATTGACGGGAAAAGTGGAAGCTAAATGCTTCCACTAAATGAAATCAATGCGCCGGGGAAAGAAGTTTGGGTAATGTTTTAAATCATCAAAATACAGCAAGACACTGTAAATATGACATGTTATCATCAATGTAGTTTTTCTTGCATGACCACAGCATGTATATCAAACCATAAAACACTGAGAGGTTTTTTCATAGTCGAAATAGGTGTGTCCCAATGAGGTGCATTGTTATCTAGCTCATATTAACTTGTTTTCTGGTGTTATAATGCACAGAAATGGGAAAGAAATATGTGTTCACTAGGGGTGCTCCACTCGGGGGGGGGGCATGGTAACATGGTAACATGGTTGTGAGACTTACGTTGTGTTGAGTCAAGCAGTTCCCTCTGTAGATGGTCCAACACATGATCTTGGTGTGTGGCCGTTGAGCTGAACATCTGATGGGGAGGATTGGAAGTGGCTGTGTACTTGTCCACACTTTGCACTCCAGCCTGTGGATTCTAAACAAATACGGGAACGCTGAGATTAAGAAAGTACAGTATGTGTATTTATTGACTACACTGTACACATCTGCTCATGCATCTATTTTCTATGTCGCTTGTTGTTACTGGGGGGCAATGTTGGAGCCTACAGTTGCTTCATAATGTTTGAGGCAAGAAAGTTAGAAAAAGTTGGTTTCATCCAAATTCACACATTTTTGTGATGCAAATGTATTACGCTTTTGAACGTATATCGTGGTGAGAAGCCAAACTTTTTACTTAACTGTCCCCAGCAACTAGCTGGATCTGACCAGAACTCTGCTCAGGACACGAAGCAGGGAGTGAGTTGCTGTTTTATGAAGGTGTCATACAACTTCACGTCCAAAACATCTGAACTATCCCTCGAAGAGTCAGATAACCCAGGGCTCGACAATAACGATGTACCGATGGCCCGGGGCAAGTTAAAACAAAATTGGGGAAAGTAAATCCAATCATTAATATTCCCGTCGGGCAAGTTCACTTTAGCATGCCGTACTGCCAAGAGTTTTTTTTAAAGCGGTTCTTGTTGGGTGTTGGTAAAACACGGACTGCGTAATTCCGATGGTAATTCGCAAACCAATCCTCGCAAATCTTGAAATGGACCAATCAGAATCCTTTATTTAGACCGCGGTCCGTAATCCACAATCCGCGTTTTACCCACACCCGTTCTTGTTGGCGATCAACCAATCAGCGATCGTTTGACTACAGAGGTAGGGAACCTATGGCTCGGGAGCCAGGTAGGGCTCTTTTGATGACTGTATCTGGCTCTCAAGCGTTTCTTACCACAATAAAAATGTATTTTTGCTAACATTTTAAAGTAAACATCACAGAAATGACTGTTAAAAATATTAAAAATCAACAACTTTCTTATGCATTTTAATCCGTCCATCTATTTTCTACTGCAATACGGCCGACCATATCCATCTTTCTTGAAGATATTTTCCAGGTCAAACACCAAAACTGGATTATTACTGGGTAATGCGGTAGTCTACCTCGGTCATTAAGATGTCAACATGTAAATGTAGACTTTCCTCCTTTGGTCAAATAGCTAAAGCTACAGAACCAAGCCTTCTGACGAAGATGGCCAAAAGAATGAAATATACAGAGCATGGTGCAAAATTATGCAGCAGCAGAAGTTGTATTAATGGCAACAAGTATTAGATTTATTATTAGACACTGCGCTGCTCACGAAAGTGTGCTGGCCACACCCCATTGGCGTGGGGTAGTGTGCCTGGTCTACGTAATTAGAGCCCATTATATCTAAAACTGTTGGTCTTACATAAAAATGCACACATTTTATTGCATTCAACGTTTAAAAAAATGTATATGGCTCTCACAGATACAAAAAGGTTCCCGACCCCTGTTTTACTAGGAAAACATCTATCATGGCGTCCCTGCCAACATGGTCTAATTCTTCAACAACTTGTGAAGGAAAACAGCAAAAAGTGATGAAGCAGTGCCTCCTAAACAAGTATTTTATTAGCGGTTAGCAAATCAAATGATGGCACAGGTGAGTGAATCACATTGCTGTGACAATTTGAAGTGGTCACAATGAAACACCACCCATTAGATCCGATACCAAGTGCTGATTTTGCACAAGCTACAAAACCTAGCGGTTTCATTTATCTGTGTATTTTTCTCACCTTTGCTTCACAAATTATTGTTTGACCATTGAGCATTTTTTTCTGGATTAAAAACACTTTACTAGTACACAAATGTGTCTATTCAATAATGTTTCATTGTGGTGCACAACTTCTAAATATCACTGCTTACTACGACTACCATGTGTAAGGTAGCATGGCTTGCCATGTTAACATACATCTACACAATTTTGCAGACATTCCTCCAAATACAATGCATCAGTACTATTATCTGATGAATTATCAGCATATATTGATATATGATATCATTATGGCAGTCTTTTCATTTTACATGGGGCAAGTTCGGGCAAGTAGTTCTCACCTTAAGGATTCCCCATGGGCAAGTCATTTTGGTTTTTAACGTAAAGCCCTGCTGAGCTGTCCAAATGTTAGTACATTAGCATAAAGCACATGTTGATTAGCAGTAGCTAAGAGTGCCTTTTGCTTTATTAAAAAAAAAAAAAAGCTGGGATAAGTGAGGATGATAGAACTATTTTGGGGTATGTGAAATGTTCTTTTTGCACAATTGTACTTGATTCACATGTATTTTAATATGTTGCTTTGGACAACTTTGGCTCTCGGGCCCATTTAATGCAACACGTAGGTTAAGTTACCTTGAAATTGTCTTGTATGGATCCTTATGTAATTATCCTTATGTAATGAATTTTACTGTGATTGTAAAAGCTGAACCAGGAACTCCAAGCACTTGTGCCTGATGGTGGCAAGGAAGTCCGCCCCTCTGTGATGTCACAAAGAAACGGTTTAACCACGCCTTTTAAAACGGAGCATTTTGAGCCATCCCAAACTTCTTTCAGGGCTCACTTCCAAATGCACAAACCTCATTATGTGAAACTTTGGCATGGTTTAACACCAGAATACTACATTCTAACTACATTTACAGGTCAGGAAAGTGGAAAAAAGCATCATAGGTGCCCTTACATGTTTGGGACCAGCAGAGTGGGCGCCTGGAGGCAGGAACGTGGGCGGAATACACTCAATACATTAAAACAGACCATTTTCGCGGTAACCCCAAAATGCAAAAAAATACAGCTGTATAGGTGCAGATTGTGGAAGAACTAGAATGCTTTGTGTACTTGTTATTGTGTGTAGCTGCTCTATAGTGTTAGTCCACGACTTGATACAAAGGGCCAAAAAATGAGCATAATAGGTCCCCTTTAATACACGAACATAGCATGTATATCAAATGATGCAACGTTGTTGATTTTTTTGAAGGCTTCATAGTCGAAATAGACGTGCATTCTTAGCTAGCTCATATTAACTTGTTTTCTCACATTATAATGCAAAGAAAAAGGAAAGAAATGTTGGTTGTTTTTTCCACATAAGGATTGTGAATGATGGGCAAAATTCCAAAAAAGGCGCAGTTCCCCTTTAACCCTTGTATTATGTTACGGGTCAATTTGACCCGTTTCAGTTTTTGTGTTGACCAAAGTACTGGTTATCCTTTCTTTTTCTTCATGAAATTTTGTGACTTTTCCTCATCTAGGGTCATGAACACAAAAACTGAAACGGGTCAAATTGATCCGTAACATAATACAAGGTTAACTAGCATGATTTGTTAACCCTTGTATTATGTTACGGGTCAATTAGACCCGTTTCAGTTTTTGTGTTGACCAAAGTACTGGTTATCCTTTCTTTTTCTTCACGGAATTTTGTGACTTTTCCTCATCTAGGGTCATTAACACAAAAACTGAAACAGGTCAAATTGACCCGTAACATAATGCAAGGGTTAACTACCATGATGCTAGCATGATTTGTTAACAAATCATGCTAGTTAACCTTGTTAACCTTAACTGAAACGGGTCAAATTGATCCGCAACATAATACAAGGGTTAACAAATCATGCTAGTTAACCTTGTTAACCTTAACTGAAACGGGTCAAATTGACCCGCAACATAATACAAGGGTTAAGGACCTCGGCTGTGAGGCTGCTGTTGCTGATCTGTACGCAAACAAAGAATTGTACTTACTTGAAAATGCACTCTGGGATTGTGGCGGTCACCGTAGTCATTATCACCGCCTCCTCCGTCGCCGTTATATTTCACACGATTGTTAGCGCCTCCGGGGTGCATCGTCGACTCGTAGGTTAGATCTGTGCATTCGACCGCTACTGTGCCGGTTTCTGTGTAGTCTTCCTGGGTGAAGTCTGGATCTTGTAATTGCTTGTTGCTCCACATGAGAGCCAGAGGTTGATTTTGAGCGTGATGCGGATGACCATTGATCCGAACGTCTTTATTGTCATAAGGAAACCCACGACTGCTTTGATCATAAGCCTTTAAATACACAAAATAAACAGTAGTTGTTATTATTCTTCCCCCCCAAAAATGGAAGAGTAAAAAGAAACACCGTGCCTGCTGATGAGAGGTGGGTATGGGATGGTCTGACCACTGCTGAGTCCATTCGGGCGGTGGGCTGTGTAGATCATGTAGAAATAGAACACTCCATTAGGCAAAGCCAGTCGTGTTAACGCAACATGGGTCCTTATACTTTCAACGTGCCCCCGCCCCAACTCTTGCCCTTCCCGCCTTTTCAGAAAAACATGGCATCGCTTTGTGTGTGTGTGTTACCTGTTTGTCATGTTTTTGTTGCTGCAGCCGGAGGTCTCCATCTCTGGAGAGGAGGAGTCTCGGCTATCCTCAAGCATGTCATCTGGCAGGTCGGTGAGCAGTTTGTGGAGCTGATGAAAACAACACATGGCAATGAGTCGTCATGGTTGTGCAGCAACAGGCTAATAAAGTCAATTTTACAAAAAAAATGGCGGTACGGCGTAGCCTTGCGCATTTTCGCGCTGATTTTTGGTCATCAAAATATAAATCAACAACATTCTGACTCCACGGTGTCATCTTACAAAGAACACTGAACTCATCACACAGCAACTTAATCAAAATGTATGCCTGATAAACATACAAACATATACCAGAATTTAAAGAATGAATTTCAAATGAAAAGTCAAACAAACATTTTAAAGTTTTCCCATAAGGCATTGCGTGTCTGAGCAATGCATTCATTGGGGCTCTGCAATGACGTCTGCCTCCCTCTGGTGGTCAGAGGCACCATCCACCATGTTCTATGCTTTCTATGAAATGTTTTTCTCAAATGAAATGCATCATGGGAAAACTTGAAAATGATGTATCTCCCCCCCATCCTAAACTCATACTGGATTGTCTATTTCTGAGGTGCAAATCTGAGTGTTAAGTTGCTGTGTGATGACTTTTGTGTTCTTTGTAAGACGCCACTACACACTAGTTCATTCATTCATTTTCCACCGCTTTGTTCCTCACGAGGGTCGCAGGGGGTACTGGAGCCTATCCCAGCTGTCTTCGCGCAAGAGGCAGGGTACACCCCGGACTGGTGGCCAGCCAATCACAGGGCACATACAGACAAACAACCATTCACACTCATATTCATACCTATGGACAATTTGGAGTGGCTAATTAACCTAGCATGTTTTTGGAATGTGGGAGGAAACCGGAGTACCCGGAGAAAACCCACGCATGCACGGGGAGAACATGCAAACTCCACACAGAGATGGCCGAGGGTGGAATTGAACCCTAGCTCTGAGGTCTGCGCACTAACCGCTTGTATTAATGTACCCTGTGTGGCCACGGCCGGCGGCTTCTCACGCTGTACACTCAGCAGTCCACCCAAAGACAGCTGGGATAGGCTCAAGCAACTCTAGTGATGATAAGCGGCATAGAAAACAGATGGATGGATTGAATTTGACACGCACATTTTGGGTTCGATTTCGTCTAAACTCACTTAGTGGGGAAAAAAATACCGGGATATATACATCGTATATCGATATTCAACCCCCTAAATAAAGTAAAGTATTGTTGATAATTAATAGCACAAATACCGACCAGCAAAATTTGTGACTGTGACAGACCCACAAGCACATTCTACACACACACACAGGACATACTTCCTGTCCTGGCCGTCCTTCAAAATAAGAGGGCAATTTGCTCCAGGTCTGCCCAAACAAAATGAGAGTGTCATAAAATATATCTTATATATGCAGTAGGAATTGCATGGGTGACTACATCTTCCTTAACAAGAACACTTGCTATGTCGGTGGTGATGCTGGCTGATGTCCCGTTACCAATCCCGACAAAGTCCTGGAGCCAGTCGCAGAGAGTGAATGATTTGAACTACTAGTAGTCAGGAAGATACGGCAATACAGATCATTACACAATTAATTCATATTTCTATTCATTGATTGACTTGCGTTTCAACCAATTACGTAGCATTATCCACAGTGATTGTCCTACTACAGGTTAGCACCGAGTTTAGCAAACATTAAAAATTAGGGCTAAGCGGTATGAAACCATATGGATATTTTTAGGATGTATCACGATATGGCAATATAAAACAATGTAAAATTTGAATTCAGCAGAGTCCTGTATAAAAATCGACAAACCTTAAAGGGGAACTGGACTTGTTTGGGAATTTTGCCCATCATTGTCAATCCTAATGTGAAACACGAACACATATTTATTCCCTTTTTTTTGCATTGTAACATGAGAAAAACAGTTCATTTCAGCTAGCTTACAATGCTGTCATTGGAGCATCGTTTGGAACCGGTTCTGACATTCCGATTCTCCCGTTCAAGTTTTTAACTTCTGGTGCCTACGATCGGTGATTGGCCAGCGGCATAACAAACCAAAAGAGCCGGTGAGTGAATGTTTGCGTTCATCAATTTCAACCATTGACAGCGTGCAACCGCACTTGATTTTTGACGGACTACGCGGGACTTCGTTCAACCAATCAGGTACGCAAAACAATAAATGAGGTGGATCCTATGCCAGTATTGAAGCAGCAAACAAATGATACGTTATACCAGGGGTGGGCAAACTACGGCCCGGGGGCCACATGCGGCCCACTAAGCGTTTGAATCCGGCCCGCCAGTTGCTTTCTATAGTAATGGTAATGGTTTTATTTCATTTGAACATGCATCAGATTACAATTGAATGCATCACATAATCAGTTCCCAGTTCCACATGTCCAAAAGGAGTAGGAAGAAGCAAATCTTATTAAATCCTACCCCTCCATCTGGTGCTTTTACAATCAGTCACTGTTACATTTGTTCACTTCCTGCTTTCCATACTACAGTTTAAGGTTTTTTTGTTGTTTTTTTTTAACAATGTACCTCGTACCGAAGTACGATGACATAATACAATGACATAATAATTTGATCACTTCCTGCTTTCCTAATATGGTTAAAGGTTTTTTTTGTTTTTTTTTGTCACCTACCGAAGTATGAGGTGATATGACCATACCATGGCATAATGGGTACCATAGTAACTGTCAATGATTTATTGTATTTATTGTATTTATTAGTGATTATTTAGCAAACATCAACTGCTTCTAAATATTTCAAATTTTAACAATTTTAACAACAGCTGGCAACATAAGTCAAGTCGGATGTTTGATTCAGAAAAAACAAAACTGTAAAATTAAATTTCGTAATTTGCTGTGGTCTGATAGTGACAGCTGATAGTATGACACTTTTACAGATAAAATTAGACTAATAATTCAATGCGGACTGTCAGAATTATCAGCGTAAAATAGTGTGTATTAAATATATATTCTGCCCCCCCCTCCCGGGACAATTTTGTTAAATCAAAGTTGCCCGCGAGTCAAAAAGTTTGTTATACTGTGAATAGGTGGCTAATTCAAATATCCACCTAACTAATGCTGTGTATTTTACCTGATGTTAATGCTAACTTTAGCCAGGAAGTTGACCAAACCGCACGTTAACTCTATTCACTTTACTTGTTTACCATGGTGAAGTTAGTGTTCCAGGTATGCCCATATTCATCTCTGTCACTGTTGATTCCAGTTGGCAGTTGGGACATATGGCTCCCTAGCAACAGTGATAGCGCTGTTGCTATGTAGGTCCCGCTCCTACTCCGGACAGTCAATAAATGACTATTGCGTTAAAAAGCAATATATTCTAAATCACAGCACTGACTTCCTCAAACACACTTTAGTAGGAACTAACATTAAGTTAAGTTACACTTTGTCTATTCTCCAACACGTAAACAACAACATATGTGCCATTGGTTTTTCATAAGCTGTTTAAAAATACTCATTATTGGTGAGCGTGTACACCTACATAGGCTACATCATGTTCAATGGTTTGATACTTATATGATCGTTATTAATAGTCCTTGCAGAAATTCATGCTAATTAATAAGTCATTCATAAAAAGGTCATATGATTAAAAAAAAAAAAACATGACAGACATTTCATCCAAGAACTTTGGTCAACCATGCAACCTTTTTATGACCCTCCCTCTGAAAAGAATCAGAATTAAATTGAAACCCTCGTCATTGGGATACACCTATTTTGACTATGAAGGCCTCTAAAAACAATAAACAACGTTGCATCATTTGATAAACATTCTGTGGTCATGCATTAACATGTACACTGATGATAACAATAGTTGCATTATCTTGCCGTATTTTGCTGATTTAAAACACTATCAAAACTTCTTTCTATGTAACAGACTTACATGACTTTGCTGGACAAATAAAACCAGCTGGACTTACTTCCCACAAGGACTGTTGAATGCTCTCAAAATCTTGCACCGTATCCTCAACCATATTAAGCCATCGACACATTGAGCAAGGAAATGTCTGCTTCAACAGGAAATCCAATTGGAAAACAACCAAAGAGTGTCTGGAATGTCGTCGGCTCCACTCAGAACTTGTGCATTTTGCTCCAAAAGGAAAAGCATTGTTGGGACAAAACATATAGCAAAGCTAAATGGAGCAGAAACATTCCACATTTTCCATTTGGTGAGACTGCGATGCACAGGATCCATCAGGGAAGGAAAACAACAGTCGGCAATCAATAACATTAAAACAGTCCTGTTGTTTTTCTTCAGCTTTCTGTATAGTATAGTGTCATGGTGCACTAAATAACCGCATTCATAGTGTGAAAGTAGGCCAATGCCATGGCACATAGTTTCAACCTGACCAACCAGAAAGAAGACCAATAACAAGCAACACAATCTTACAGTGCAGATGTAACCCATGCGTATATAAAATATTAATATGTTACACGCTTCACCCCCCCCAGTATGTGCTTGTATTATATACGGCATGTAAAGGCACCTTTGTTGTACGAGTTAGGTTTAAGGAATTAGTTTTTTAATGTACTTTTCTTTTCTGTAGGAAACTTGTGCAAGTGTGCTAAAGCTGCTGTACATTTTGTTTGTTGTGCACAGGTATGTAGGTCCATTATTGTTTCATTTAATTTGCAAAGAGTCTCGTCGGTCACCTTTTGGACTGCTGACGACGAGGAAACTTGTGCAAGTGTGCTAAAGCTGCTGTACATTTTGTTTGTTGTGCACAGAAATAAACGTTGATAAACGCCCTCTTCTAGTCGGCGAAGAAATTGCAGCCTCCCACCTGGTCTATTTACCAAAAGAACACAATGCAGAGTTCAATTTCAGGCAGTGTCAGTCCAGACCGGCTACACAAAGTTGCTGGGATGAGTCCTAACTATGTGTACCTGCTGAACTGTGAACAAGGCATTTCCTCAAATGCAAACTGCATAATGCAATTATTTGCATTATTTTTGCAGTACATTGGAGTCAAGTGACTTTTCAAAAGTGTCACATTTGATATAGATTTGATTTGTTGTACAACAAAACCCATCAAGTCAGACAACCTGGTGGTTTGTGCATGATGCGTTTTACCTCTTGCTCTCTTGCATAGTCCTCTTCATCGTAATCTTCATCATCGTGCTGCGTTTGAAGAGCAGCACTGTCAAAATCAATAGACATGACGGTGTAGGGAGCGCTGGGAATGACAGCAGAATACCATATTTATATTCATATTTATGATGCATGCAGCAAATGTATGACGGCAATGAAGCGGCCTAAAAGCGATCGGATAAACAAACAAACAATGTGAGTTCTCGCTATGACAGTGCTGCACTTCACTGTGGTTGCAAACAAATTACTAACCTTTTCGAAGAGTTCTGTCTAGACTATTTACTAACGTTTGTTAAGTGCTAGCCACTTTGTTGTTTCCAGGGTAGCTAGTGAGGCTGGCTAACTAGCATTATCAAAGGCATGCCTTTAAAAAATGTTAAGCACTAGGCTTGTTTTAATAAATGCATATCCGGCTGGGTGGATTATGAATATTCACTGACCTGTTGTTAGTTGAACTCAGCTGTTGTTGTCACTTGGAGTAGCGATTTACGTCCCGGTACAAGGAAGCATGTTAGCATGGCACTAGCTAACCGACTTCTTGTATCCTTTTATGACTCGCCCACTTTGAAAAGTCGCGCGCATTGACAGCGCCAAATGCTGTTTGAGTGACTAGTGCGTTAATGTCATTATTTTACTAACGCAATCCTACTCTCGTTCTATACTAGACTAAAAAACAAATATTAATCAGGATATTTGTAGTTACCGTATGTTTTATTTCGTCCTAAGAGAAATAAACCACATCCCCATGGCAACGAGTCGGGTAGTGTAGTCCACCACCATTGTTGTAGTACTGTGTGACCACGTGATTTAACCGTATCACGTTTCTCCTTGTGATTGGTCGGTCCCGCCTCCAACTCCTTCATCGCGCTTCCGTGTGTGCTCGGATCATCTTTTCCACTGTTCCAGAGTCAGTTTATCGGATGTCAATGTACACACATTGATCCTAAATTCCTGGTGAAGAGCTGATTCCTATTCAGGTAATCAGCATCCGGGATCATGTGACAATCAAGTGATTCGCGGCCCGGATGTCCTCATAACTCTGAGCTCTACTGTTTGAGGAAACTAGTGCTTTCAGAGTTTTAACATTTATTTAAACATTTAAAAATGCCCTCTGACCCTCCCAAATTAGAAGCTGCGGTCATTAATAGTAAACGGTGAGTATTTACAACCACGGAGATGCTGACGGATGAAGAAATGTATTGTCTTATTCCTTCTTTATAGGCTCCAAATCGTGAAAGAAACGTTCGAACTCAAGTATGGAGGAGCACCTCTCTTCTACGCATGTGCACCAGGAAGAGTCAATCTCATAGGTAACTTTATTTGTAACGTATATTTGACACAAGAGATACATTGGTTGGTTGTGTTAGACTGTCATTCTCATAAATGAATACCGCCAGTGCGATTTAAAAAAAAAAACAAACTCATTTTGCTTTTCTGCGGCAACTCTGGCTTGAGCAGTGAACATGTCTCTCCATTTGATTTAGTTTTTTGTCTTTATCCCATCTTAAAGGCGAGCATATTGATTACTGCGGCTACTCTGTTCTTCCAATGGCTATTGAACAGAATATCCTTGTGGCCGTCTCAATGAACAAGTCGGAGACAATCCAGCTGACCAACACAAATACAGCATACGAGTAAGACCCTGAATCTTTACACAAGTCCCATGCTATTTTTTCAGTCATTTTAAATATGTCTCAGAGGAAGCCACACTTGTGTATTAGAAGTTGTTAGGTCAAAATTACCAGGATGCTGGAATGTAATCACTTTACTCAGCCGTACTGGGAATACACAGTTTTGTGTGCCTGTAACTTTAATGCAAATTAGCTAATGAGTTGCGTAGGGGTGTGGCTTAAAAGGTGCTCTTGTGTACTCCTTTTTCCACATACAGTCATCCCTCGCTACATCCCAGTTTGACCATCGCTCCCTTGCAAAAACAAACGACTTAATAAATGATGGCCATGACATCTTCAACATGAGTGGGGAAAAAAAAGTTCTCCCAATTAGTGTGGAAGTGGTACGTTTTCCCACTATGTGTCTTTAGTTTAGAATAAATACATTGGAGGCTATCCAGTTAGCTCGGTTGCTTGCCATATGCTTTGAGCAGCAGCCGTGTCTTATGTCCCTGCAGGGATGCCGTAGCCTGAGCATCAGTGTTGAGCAATGTAACGTAAACAAAGTATTGATAATAAGCAGGACTGTCAAAATGGCACGTTAATAGCAGTAACGTATTTATTTAATTCATTGCATTACATTTTTGTATATTGTCATTTATTTATTGAATTTTAAAATATTATTTTAAATGTATTTATTTTATCACTACCTTTTTTTATTGATTGATAGATTTTATTTATTTTTATTCTGACTCCCTTTTTTGTTAAAAGTAAAATCTAAATATTGGTCTTTTTTATTAATAAGCCTGCCTTAAGCCTTTACGTTTTTTTCTTGCTTGATTTATTCCATGAATTATTAGCAAAATTTAGGATAGGTTTAATAAAAATCTTTGTGACTATCACATTTTTTCATGTTATTAATCATGATGAATTAATTAGCTTGTTAAACTGGGAGTGGATTTGATGCCACCTTGCAGTGAAAAAATCGTACCTCCAATCCTGCAGTCCTGCAAAACACATTGGACGTTACTGATGCTTTAGAAAACCTAATGCTAAGATGCTAAAGCTACTTGCCATTGAGATATCTACTCCCGGATCGGATTTGGGATCCAACACATATGGCTGTATGTTAAAAAAAATAAATTGACGTTTTTTTTTTTTTTTTGTCAACTTAACTCCTTTAAAGTTAGCGGCACAAAACCGTAAGTCTTTATATGCACCGGGCACCGTTTATGATCAACACCCACTCCGTGTACAGTGTTTCTATGCACTCTGCAGCGTGACCAACCACAGCAGAGTGGGCGTGCCTGGAGGCGGGCCGTGGATTGATGCATTAAATGCATTCAAACAGACCATTTTTGCGGGAACCATGAAATCCAACAAAACCCAGCTGAATAGGTGCAGATTCTGGAAGGTCTAGACCAGGGGTCAGCAACCCGCGGCTCCAGAGCCGCATGTGGCTCTCCAGTCTCTTTGTTGCGGCTCCCTTTGCAATGCTTGAATATTTTTTAAGCACCCGAGTGGTGAAAATGCACATCTTCGTTATGAGTTTACAAAAATCCAACTTTGTGTGAGACCATGAATGCATCCTGACTGAGTTCTGACTGGTGACTGAATGAGCAGACAGGATGCTATCCAATTCTCTCTGACAGGTTAACATGAAGGGAAATGAGTAATACTTTGAGTTATTTGAGTTATTAATTATTAATTATTATTAATGAGTTATTTGACAATTCTGAAAAAATAAATTAGAGCTCATTTAAAAACAAAAGTTTATCTCCAGTACTAGCAAGAGTACTCCAACTCGTCTTTTTTTTTTCCCTCCAATGTTGTTTTAAACATACAACGTTTTGCGGCTCCAGGCTATTTTTCTTTAGTGGGCAAGTGGGTGAAATGGCTCTTTTCATAGTAAAGGTTGCCGACCCCTGGTCTAGACTATTGTGTGTAGCTGCTCTATAGGAGTCAAAAACTCAATACAAAGGGCCAAAAATGAGTAGGTCCCCTTTCAGAAACGGTGTCAGTAATGCAGATACAAGGTCATTCATTCACTTTCTATGGCGGGGGTGCTGGAGCCTATCCCAGCTGTACTCATCATGTGTACGCAGATGATGGCTGTTTTTATTCCTGCAGGGACGCCACAGTGTCGTGCTCGGGGGATATAGCCATTGATAGAGCTAACCCAAAGTGGTTTTATTATTTCCTCTGTGGCGTTAAAGGCATTCAGGTAGGACTTGGGTACAATGGCGGATGCACACGCCTCCATATTTTATATTCAAATCACATTGCTATCATTTATGGAATTATGGAATTACCCTTCTTTTGTTCTCCGTACAGGAGAAGTTTGGCATTCCACATTTAGCGGGAATGTCATGTGTTGTGGACGGAAACGTTCCACCAAGCTCCGGCCTGTCCAGTTCGAGTGCCTTAGTGTGTTGTGCTGGGCTGGCAACGATGGAGGCAAATAAGAAGTCCCTCTCCAAAGTAAAATGTCTGGTCAATCATTCCCCCCCCCCCTAAAAAAAATACTTCTCAAGTTCCTCTCCTGTTTTAGGTGGCTCTTGCAGAGATATGTGCCAAAAGTGAGCGCTACGTCGGAACAGAGGGAGGAGGAATGGACCAGTCCATATCATTCCTGGCAGAAAAAGGAAGTGTATGTGGTCAAATAATTCATTTATTCTAGTTCCTTATTTGGACTCAAATAGTCCCATTTTTATAGTTTGATATGAGAGCTATTATTACAATATTATCCACCCGATATTACCCGGTATTTTCCCTTTATGAGAACCGTCGTTTAGCATTAGCATTAACATTGCATTGCTCAAAATGTTATTAAACCCTACAAAGTCAGAGCTCATAATAAACTCTGCACGGGTGGGTTCATATTCCACCTACAATCCTTACTAATATCCTTGTAATATGTACATAACAACTAAGGATCGACTGATACATCGGCTGATATTTCGGGCCAATATTTGCCTTCGTTACTTGAATCGGTATCGGCCGATAAGCACGTGAGTTCGCCGATGTCCATGGAAGCAGTCATCACATGGATGCTAGATAAAACCTAAACTACGACAGAAATGTTTTGCACATGTTGAATATTTATTATGGACTGGCTCAGTAGCCAGCCCATAGACTGCTACTGCAAGTAGGCGACGCAAGTTGGCGACGCTATTAACGAAAACGTTCAAAAATGGGCCACTAGATTAGGGACACGCTGTTCTATTATTAGAACAGCACATAGAAAACGAGAATTTACAGACTTTTCACAGCCTTAGCTCAGCCATACGGCCACGTAGAAACGTGATTGATGGCTCATTTTTGAGATAAACGTCTGAACTCTCTCTGTGGCTAAATGCTAATTACTAGCATGTTAGCATGTTAGCATTTAAGCTAATTTACTCATGTCTAAAGGCAAATACACACATGGCATGATGTCGGGAGGTTATAGGACAACCTTGGCACTTTCTAAAGTTGACGCCCTCTTGCTAGGTGCTAGCATGACGACTGTTAGCATGTTAGCATTTAAGCTAATTTACTTACATTTAAAGGCAAATACACACATGGCATGATATAGGGAGGTTATAGGACAACCTTGGCACTTTCTAAAGTTGAGGCCCTCTTGCTAGGTGCTAGCATGACGACTGTTAGCATGTTAGCATTTAAGCTAATTTACTTACATTTAAAGGCAAATACACACATGGCATGATGTAGGGAGGTTATAGGACAACCTTGGCACTTTCTAAACTTGAGGCTCTCTTGCTAGGTGCTAGCATGACGACTGTTAGCATGTTAGCATTTAAGCTAATTTACTCATGTCTAAAGGCAAATACACACATGGCATGATGTAGGGAGGTTATAGGACAACCTTGGCACTTTCTAAACTTGAGGCTCTCTTGCTAGGTGCTAGCATGACAACTGTTAGCATGTTAGCATTTAAGCTAATTTACTTACATTTAAAGGCAAATACACACATGGCATGATGTAGGGAGGTTATAGGACAACCTTGGCACTTTCTAAAGTTGAGGCCCTCTTGCTAGGTGCTAGCATGACGACTGTTAGCATGTTAGCATTTAAGCTAATTTACTTACATTTAAAGGCAAATACACACATGGCATGATGTAGGGAGGTTATAGGACAACCTTGGCACTTTCTAAACTTGAGGCTCTCTTGCTAGGTGCTAGCATGACGACTGTTAGCATGTTAGCATTTAAGCTAATTTACTCACATTTAAAGGCAAATACACACATGGCATGATATAGGGAGGTTATAGGACAACCTTGGCACTTTCTAAAGTTGAGGCCCTCTTGCTAGGTGCTAGCATGACGACTGTTAGCATGTTAGCATTTAAGCTAATTTACTTACATTTAAAGGCAAATACACACATGGCATGATGTAGGGAGGTTATAGGACAACCTTGGCACTTTCTAAACTTGAGGCTCTCTTGCTAGATGCTAGCATGACGACTGTTAGCATGTTAGCATTTAAGCTAATTTACTCACATTTAAAGGCAAATACACACATGGCATGATATAGGGAGGTTATAGGACAACCTTGGCACTTTCTAAACTTGAGGCTCTCTTGCTAGGTGCTAGCATGATAACTGTTAGCATGTTAACATTTAAGCTAATTTACTCACGTTTAAAGGCAAATACACTTATGGCATGATATAGGGAGGTTATAGGACAACCTTTGTAGTTTCTAAACTTGAGGCCATCTTGCTAGGTGCTAGCATGGTAGCCGTTAGCATGTTAGCATTTTAGCTAATTTACTCAAGTTTAAAGGCAAATACACACATGATGTGGGGACACTATGGGACTGCATCAACCTTTTCCGTACTTGAGGCTTTCTTGCTAGGTGCTACCGCGGTAGCCGTTGGCACACCGGGCCCGAGGTTCACAGCACAGGTGGCCAGTCCATCAAAATTTCCGCAGGAATTTTCTAGTTCCTTTTAAAGTTGATAATGGCGTTGAAATGTGTGTTTAAGAAAGCTGAATCCTACTGTGTTCAGTAGGATCAAAAGCAGTATCGGCCACAAATATCGTCCCAAGCAAAAATCGGCCATCGGCTAAGGGTGATGGAAAAAAAATCGGTATCGGCTGGAAAAAAAAACCATATCGGTCGATCCCTAGTGTTTACATTTCAATAAATATTTGTTTCAACTTGAGACCTGGAATATTTGTTATCATCGTCATTTTTTCATGTAAATCGAGTGAGCAAATGCCATCGCTAGTGAATTTGTCTTCTGTCCCCAACAGGCAAAGCTGATTGAGTTTGAGCCTTTGAGAGCCACTGATGTCAAACTCCCAGACGGTGCTGTGTTTGTCATTTCCAACTGCTGTGTCCACATGAATAAAGCCGCCTCTTCTCATTACAACATCCGTGTGGTCGAGTGTCGGATAGCGACTAAGGTACAAACTGCAAGGGGGGGCACAGTTCTCCTGTAATGGTGACCTGTGGTGTCCTATGGTGTCCTGTGGTGTCCTATGGTGTCCTATGGTGACCTATGGTGTCTTATGGTGACCTATGGCGTCCTGTGGTGACCTATGGTGTCCTATGGTGACCTATGGTGTCCTATGGCGTCCTGTGGTGTCCTATGGTGTCCTATGGTGTCCTATGGTGTCCTGTGGTTTCCTGTGGTTTCCTGTGGTGTCCTGTGGTGTCCTGTGGTGTCCTGTGATGTCCTGTGGTGACCTATGACGTCCTATGACGTCCTATGACGTCCTATGACGTCCTATGACGTCCTATGGTGTCCTATGGTGTCCTATGGTGACCTATGGTGTCCTGTGGTGACCTGTGGTGACCTGTGGTGACCTGTGGTGTCCTATGGCGTCCTGTGGTGTCCTATGGCGTCCTGTGGTGTCCTGTGGCGTCCTATGGCGTCCTATGGCGTCCTATGGTGTCCTATGGCGTCCTGTGGTGTCCTGTGGTGTCCTATGGCGTCCTGTGGTGACCTGTGGTGTCCTGTGGTGTCCTGTGGTGACCTGTGGTGTCCTGTGGTGTCCTATGGCGTCCTGTGGCGTCCTGTGGCGTCCTGTGGCGTCCTGTGGCGTCCTATGGCGTCCTGTGGCGTCCTGTGGTGTCCTGTGGTGTCCTGTGGTGTCCTGTGATGTCCTGTGGTGTCCTGTGGTGTCCTGTGGTGTCCTGTGGTGTCCTGTGGTGTCCTGTGGTGACCTATGGCGTCCTATGACGTCCTATGACGTCCTATGACGTCCTATGACGTCCTATGGTGACCTATGGTGTCCTATGGTGTCCTATGGTGTCCTATGGTGACCTATAGTGTCCTATGGTGTCCTATGGTGTCCTATGGTGACCTATGGTGTCCTATGGTGTCCTATGGTGTCCTATGGTGTCCTATGGTGTCCTATGGTGACCTATGGTGTCCTATGGTGTCCTATGGTGACCTGTGATGTCCTATGGTGTCCTATGGTGTCCTATGGTGTCCTATGGTGTCCTATGGTGTCCTATGGTGTCCTATGGTGTCCTATGGTGTCCTATGGTGACCTATGGTGACCTATGGTGTCCTATGGTGTCCTATGGTGTCCTATGGTGTCCTATGGTGACCTGTGATGTCCTATGGTGTCCTATGGTGTCCTATGGTGACCTGTGGTGTCCTATGGTGTCCTATGGTGTCCTATGGTGTCCTATGGTGTCCTATGGTGTCCTATGGTGTCCTGTGATGTCCTATGGTGTCCTATGGTGTCCTGTGATGTCCTATGGTGTCCTATGGTGACCTGTGGTGTCCTATGTACAAAGGCATCAACGGAGCGTTCCATTGGCTTGTCTGTCATGGTGTGCATTCAGATGCTGGCCCATGCGCGGGGGTTGAGATCCAACGGCTTGTTGAAGCTGGCGCAGGTGCAGACGGAGCTCCGAGCATCTCTGGAGGACATGGTGTCTCTGGTGGATGAGGTTCTGCATCCTGAGCCGTACAGCCGTGAGGAGATCTGCAAGGTTCTGGCCATCACCTCCGAGCAGTTTTCCAGCGAGCTGCTGAGTGCCAACACTCAAGATGGTGAGCACAAAAACAAATCCAAACGCATCGGGGAGCCGTGCAATAAAAAAAAAAAAAAAACTTCTTCATGTTCTTCCTGGCAGTGAAACATTTCAAGCTGCACCAGAGAGCTAAGCACGTTTACGGAGAAGCAGCACGTGTTCTGCGCTTCAAGGGAGTGTGTGATTCTGGACCCGCTGAGTCCATCCAGCTCCTGGGAGACCTGATGAACCAGAGCCATGCTAGCTGCAGAGACCTGTATGAGTGCAGCTGCCCTGAACTGGACCAACTGGTGGAAATCTGCCTGTGAGTGGAACATCTCATTGTAGCTCCCCATGGAACACAATGTTGTACAATACATCCTGATGTCCCTCCTTTAACGCAATCGCTTCCAGCCCCAAACGTGATAACTACCAGAATCAATTGAATATCGTTAGAAGTAGAGCTTAGAAAACCAGTTTACGACCTTCTAATCATTAGAGCCCTATCGACATGAAATAACACCCCTATAGTCACCTTTGTACTTGTAATACCTAATAAAATAAACATGATGAGCAATTGGAAGAAGTCGGGGTGCAACTATTGAATATTTTAGTAATCCAGTATCCTACAGAAATGTTTGTCGATTAATCGGGTAATCGGATAAAACAGATTTTTGCTTGTTTAGAGAAATAATAAATTCTCAAGAAAAAAATAAAAAATTTGGTTCATGAAGGACCAATTGGTTGAATGATTGAGATGATGGAGTGTGTTATTTCTTAAATGAACATAGTACATAGTGTGGGTGGTGGTTATGTATACATACATACATACATATATATATATATATATATACATATATATATATATATACATAGCCACCACCCATACTATGTACTATGTCCATTTAAGAAATAATAATAATAATATGTGTGTGTGTGTGTATATATATATATATATATATATATATACAAAACCACAGCTTTTAACTGTCTTGAACCAGTCATGATGTGCTATATATATCACTATATTGACACTTACTATAGTACCCATTATGGCATTGGATGCTCATATCACCCAGTACTTCCGTACATGACAAAGATAAATAAACAAATAAATAATAAAATAAATTAATTAAAAAAAAAAAATTCAACTATAAAATGAAAGCAGGAAGTGAACAAATGTAACAGTTAGTGATTGTAAAAGTACCAGATGGAGGGGTAGGATTTAATAAGCTTTGCTTCTTCCTACTCCTTTTGGACATGTGGAACTGGGAACTGATTATGGGATGCACTCGATTGGAATCTGATGCATGTTCAAATAAAAAGCATAAAAATAACATAGCCGAAATGAAGGTAACACAACAAAAAACGAAGCCAATGACATCACTAGTCACTCAGTCACGCAACAATAAATGGAGTCACAAGTCCATTATAGCACGAACAGCACAACCGAACAAGTCATAACATAACATGGGTGTGTGCGTTAGATCTTCCAGAATCTGCGCCTATTCCAGCTGCATTTCCTTTTGATTTGTGCTTCCTGCCAAAAGGGTTGTTTAAATGTATTCCACCCACGGCATGCCCACTCCTCTGGGAAGTCCGCCCATCTGTGATGTCACAAAGGGGCAGTTTTACCACGCCCTTTGAGCCATCCCAAACTTCTTTCAGGGCTCACGTCCAAACGCGCAATGCACATCACTACTGACACATGATCATGATGATGATGTATTATGAAGACCTTTGCAATGTATTCTAATATACACTTTATTCCGCTGACAGGAAGTCCGGAGCCGTGGGCTCTCGGCTGACGGGGGCAGGCTGGGGGGGCTGTGCTGTGTCCATGGTTCCAAGTGACAAAGTCCAGTCTTTCCAGCGAGCAGTGAGGGAAGCCTACTACCTGCCTGATTCATGTCGAGCAGCCATGGAGAAACACAGTTTGTTTGTATCGAAGCCTGGAGGCGGAGCTGCAATTTATCTTCAAGAATGATCTGTATTGTTGGAGACGGGTGGTCCAAGGACATTACACATTCATTCACGCTCATAAAAAGATGCGTATGAAAAGAATACATGAATGAAGGCTTGTCTTCTTCTCCCAGATGTCCTCGTAACAGCGCACAGAATCCATGACCCCTTATAGCGCTAGCACTAGCACTCCAGCCAGTCTCATGTTTATGCACCAATATTAACTTCATAATTCATTTACAGGAGCACTTTTTGCTCCGTCTTGCTACTCTTTATTAGTACAATGAAGTGGATTATCTTTCAATTGTTGGGGTAAATGCTTCGGTAATTGATAAACCAGTTGCTATTACACATATTCACCAGAAGGGTGTGCTATTCACCAACCACACGGAGTTAACGTGTGCCGTAGAATAAACAGCATCATCTGATATTTGCGCATTTTTTTATAAAGTTCTCAACAGCCATTTTAATTAAAGTGTTTTTGTCTGTTGTACAAGGTTGTGCCTTTTTACCGTTGCAGTCATTACAATTAATAGCCCTGTCGCGATAATCGATGAATCAAATGATTTTTAGGTCTGATTTTTTTAGGAAGCATTTTTGTGATGAAAATGTATTAAGGATGAATATTGAATGAATATTACTACTGTTTATTAATTTAGCTGCGAGCTGAGGATAGATCTGTAGAAGAATAACATTTCGTCCCTCATTTAAATAACTTTGTTACTTAACTCTCGCGATTCAAGGAAGGTACTTCTGTTGTAAACACGAGACCACGTGACACAACCAGGAAGTGATTCGGCCGTCTGATTTCACAAGGCTGTTTCGCGGCTGTTTCGCGGCCTCCGAACGTCTGGCCTTAGTAGATCTTGGTTCAAGTTCATATTGGGTAACTACGTTGTTTAGGAAGTGCTTATTTGTCCTGTAACACCGTAGTACCTGTTTTTCCGATCGAGGTAAGAGTACTCTAAACATGTTTAGCGGACTTGACAGTGTCAAAGCGTACATAATAATTAATGCGTACGGTTATGTTGTTATGTTATAGCTCCGAGTGGCGTTTCATATGAAGAACCAGCAAACAGATAAGGTTAAAATGTACGTCTTGTAGGTTTGGTTTATTTTGGAGCCGAAGGAAGTGCAGTCCCTTAAATTAGCCACACAGAGTGGTGTGTCGGTCATGAACGAACGAGTCAAAATAACGAGTTCTTTTTTGTGAACGGAATGAACGAAGTCACTGCCCCTAAAATACCCGTTCGGGTCTGTCCAGTTTCAATTGCTTTTTTGTTTTTGTTTTGATTGGCTGGAAAGTCAGTTGACCTTATCCTATCGTCGCGCCTCGCTTTGTGGGTGGGTGGGGTTAGATGACCGAAAGACCGAGAGATTGACCGACACTGTCGGTGACCTCGTTCATTCCGTTCACGAAAAGAATTAATTCATTTGACCCGTTCGTTCATGACCGACACACAACTAGTCATCACGTGTTGTTGAGCTGTTGAGTCGAACGAACCTGAACATGAGTGAACGGACTGACTCGACTCGGCTGACCGAGTCTATCTCAGGCTAAAGACCTATTGACAGAAATGAACGAAATGAACGGTTTGCCCACCACTAGCCACGCGCATAAACAAAGTCAGCAACAGCATACTGAAGAAGATTTGTGTTTAAACACCAAAATATTGTCAGTCATCATTTGTCCCTGTTTGTTTCCCTGGCACGCAGCATGGCTGCCCTCTGTCGCTATGCAGGCTCTGGCGCCTGTCGTCTCCACACAAGTAGCCGTGCCGCTGCCACGCAACATTACAAAATGCTGGTGCTCGGAGGAGGAAGCGGGGGGATGGCAATGGGTGCACGCATGAAAAGGATGCTAGGCGCTGAGAATGTGGCTATTGTGGAGCCCAGTGAGGTAAGTCCACCAATGATGACACTCAACATGGTCGCGGTTGCAACCGGCATCAAACCACAAAAGATCCTGGCTATTAGTTAACTAGTTATGAACCAGGACCGTCAGCGAATGGCGGTCATCCAATCCAATTTATTTATATAGCACATTTTATAAACACTGATTCCAAAGTGGGGCTGCATGGCGACCGAGTGGTTAGCACGCAGACCTCACATCTAGGAGACCAGGGTTCAATTCCACCCTCGGCCATCTCTGTGTGGAGTTTGCATGTTCTCCGGGTTTTCCGGTTTCCTCCCACCTTCCAAAAAAAACACGCTAGGTTAATTAGCTACCTATTGTCCATAGGTATGAACGTGAGTGTGAATGGTTGTTTGTCTATATGTGCCCTGGGATTGGCTGGCCACCAGTCCAGGGTGTACCCCGCCTCCAGCACCCCCCACGACCCTTGTGAGGATAAGCGGTAGAAAATGAATGAGTGATCCCAAATTGCTGTACTAAATAGTAAAAACAACAGATAAGAACATGCAAACTCCACACAGAGATGGCCGTGGGTGGAATTGAACTCTGGTCTCCTAGCTGTGTGGCCGGTGCGCTAACCACTCTACCGCCATGCAGCCAAGAAAGTGATTTGTGGCTAATAAAACTTCTATCACTCTCAGTAAAAGGGAACCTTTTATGCTCATTTTTCCACCACCCTTTGTATTGAGTTGTGGACTCCTGTAGAGCAGCTACACACAATAACCAAACGGAAAACTTCCTAGATCTTCTAGAATCTGCACCTATTCCGCTTCCAGGTAGGCCCACTCTGCTGTGATTGGTCACACTCCCAAAGTACTTCCTGACTACTGCGAATCCCGCTTTCTAATTTAGTGGGTATAGGAGTTCATAACAAATGAATAAAGCCTTTGGAGGGGTCATTCAGAAGTGGTTAGGAGCAACCGGCAGTTCATGATCTACTGGCTGAAGACCCCTGATGGACCGTGTATGAAGTCAAAGAGCGGTGGAGTGGTGGAGCGCTGCATCCGACCTCCCTACCCCGAGAAGGAGCACTCGTTCGGACACACTTTGTCATGCACTGCTGGTGTCGGTGGCGGATATTTCATGTTCGTGTTCACCAAAACAGTCCTGTGGGGAAACGATGTTGACAGGTAGTCAGCATCTTCTAAGCGACTGTCCGAGCTTGCCACGTAAACGGAGAAGCAAAGCTCGGGGGAGGGCAGAAAGCGTATCTCGCCTACAGCCACGCTCCTTTGTGACATCACAAAAGAACAGTTTTACCAACACCCTCTGAAAGGGGAGCGTTTGGGCCGTCCCAAACTTGTTTCAGGGCTCACTTCCTAATGCACAAAGTTCATTATCTGAAACTTTGGCTTTGGTTTAAGCCCAAAATACTACGTTTCAACAATCTTTATAGTTCAGAAAAGTGGGAAAATCATAACAGGTCCACTTTAAAACGGGTTTTGCCTAAAACACAGAGTACAGTAATAAGGATAAAATGATGACTCAAATCCCAAAATAATTGTTGATTAATTACATGAATCATCAATTCATAAGTGAAATGTCACATTAACCCTTGTATTATTTTACGGGTCAATTTGACCCGTTTCAGTTTTTGTGTTGACCAAAGTACTGGTTATCCTTTCTTTTTCTTCATGAAATTTTGTGACTTTTCCTCATCTAGGGTCATGAACACAAAAACTGAAACGGGTCAAATTGATCCGTAACATAATACAAGGTTAACTAGCATGATTTGTTAACCCTTGTATTATGTTACGGGTCAATTAGACCCGTTTCAGTTTTTGTGTTGACCAAAGTACTGGTTATCCTTTCTTTTTCTTCACGAAATTTTGTGACTTTTCCTCATCTAGGGTCATTAACACAAAAACTGAAACAGGTCAAATTGACCCGTAACATAATGCAAGGGTTAACTACCATGATGCTAGCATGATTTGTTAACAAATCATGCTAGTTAACCTTGTTAACCTTAACTGAAACGGGTCAAATTGACCCGCAACATAATACAAGGGTTAACAAATCATGCTAGTTAACCTTGTTAACCTTAACTGAAACGGGTCAAATTGACCCGCAACATAATACAAGGGTTAACAAATCATGCTAGTTAACCTTGTTAACCTTAACTGAAACGGGTCAAATTGACCCGCAACATAATACAAGGGTTAATGAAACTTGGACTAAGTTTCCGGAGCTGCAGTGATGTGGTCGCCATGGTTACCACAATGACTTGTATATTAGATTAGATTAGATTCAACTTTATTGTTATTGCTCATGTCACTTGTACAGGGCAACAAAATGCAGTTTTATAAGTACATTAGTATGGACGGATCTATGTAAATAAAACTATACAGGCTATGACTATAATACAGTGAGGATATGTACAGGGATATAAATGACTATAATATGGCTATTGTAGATTATACAGATTATAAACAGTATGGGTATGACAATATATAATAACAGTAATATATACAGTATTGCAATGGAGTGACTAGGGCAGGGGTGGGCAAACTACGGCCCGGGGGCCACATCCGGCCCGCCAAGTGTTTGAATACGGCCCGCCCAATCTTTCAAAAGTATTTAATTTAAAGTCAACATACAAGCTGGCATCATGGCCTGAGCCAACCTTTTGATGGTTGTATCAATTTCGTTTTTTGACATGGTGTGTTGTTTACAAAGTGCTCCTGAAAAAAGAGACACAAGCACATAATAATAATAAAAATTAAAATAATAATTATTATATTATTATTAGAACTATTATGATTATTATATTGATTATATTAATGCTAATTATTATATTAATATATATAATAATATTGTTATATTTGCATATTTTACATAATAATACTACAATAATTATTCTTTTAATTTTATTTTAATTATTATATAATTTTATTATTTTTAAAATATTTAAATATAAATATAAGATAATAAATAATAATAGCAGATTGCATGACAATTTTACAGATACAATAATACCAGGTGGACTGTTACGTGTAAAATATATAGTCTGCCCCCCCCCCCCCCCCCCGGAAATGTTGTTATATCAATGCGGCCCGCGAGTCAAAAAGTTTGCCCACCCCTGGACTAGGGTATGGAAATGACTATAATATGGCTATTGTAGATTATACAGATTATAAACAGTATGGATATGACAATATATAATAGCAGTAATATGTACAGTATTGCAGTGAAGTGACTAGAGTATAGTATGGTTATTGCAGATTATATAAATTATAAACAGTATCACTGTTATCACTATAAAATATCACTATATCACTATAAAAAACAGAGACCCTCGCTTCCGAAATTTCAGTAGTTCAAGACTTCCGGTCAAGTAATTAGTCATTAGTTTAGCACGTTCGTGTGGTTGCGTGTCATTTTTCACCACGTATGACGAGCATGTTTATTTTTTGGCCGTGAAAACACATTCTCCACACACACACACACACACACACACACATAGATCGTGATGCATCAAAGTAACTCTTCTCCTTTTTAGATGCACTACTATCAGCCTCTTTGGACTCTGGTGGGTGCCGGTGCGAAAACCGTCGCTTCATCGGGAAGGCCCACATCAAGTGTGATGCCATCGGGTGTGAAATGGGTGAAATCCAAAGTTGAGGAAATCAACCCGGAGACAAAGACCATACGCACCGAAGACGGCACCAAAGTACGTTTGCTTTACTGCGGCCGATCCTGCGTGTGTTTTATGGCCCTGAAACGTCTTCAATGATCCCATCACAGATCTCCTATGAGTATCTGATTGTGGCCCTGGGCTTGCAGCTCCACTTTGAAAAGGTGAGGACCGTGCCGTGTTGGTAGAACATCTACGCTCTTTTCAGAAACATCTCACTGAAGGTTTTTTTGTATTCTGATTGAAAAGATCAAAGGGCTGCCTGAGGGATTCGAACATCCAAAGATTGGATCCAACTACTCCGTGCAAACGGTGGAGAAAACATGGACGGCACTGCAGAACTTTGAAAGAGGCAACGCTGTCTTCTCATTCCCAAACACTCCAGTTAAATGTGCTGGAGCTCCGCAGAAGATAATGTACCTCACAGACGCGTTCCTCAGAAAGGTATGTTGCTTTCCTGGAAGCTTCTCGGAAATATTCACGTTCCGAGGAAGACATCGCTGTGGCTCCTCCCACTCTGTGCTCCGGTTCTCGTCGTGATTGTCGTGATATCTGATTAGCAGGCTGGCTTTGATGCAGGAAATTCATTGTCTTCCCAACATCTCTGCCGCTCGTTAAGTTGAAACCGATATGTTGATGGCTGCCATTCTGGTCTTCAGTCATGCGTGGAAATCCTTCCAACCTGAAGGTCTCGCATGTTTCCAAGACAAGGATGTGCTTCTGTCCTGATACCCGGGGTGGGTTTCCACAATCCATGGCAAGATTTTGGACTGATTCTTCACTTTACAGCAGGGGGCCCAAACTCACTTTACCCGGGGACCACTGGAGCTAGGGTCTGGGTGGGGCTGGGCCGCATCGGGTTTTCCAAAAAAAAAAATGCATTTATTAAAAACAGAAAAAAAATCAATATAAAAACTTTTTTGCTTCTGCCTCTTTGATACTTTTTCAGTGCTCTGATAAAACATTCCACTGTTCTCAAATATCTTCATTTTTATTTACTACACAAAATAAGATGAAAAATTATATCAATAAAAATAAAGAAAAAAAATCAATCAGTAATAAATACATAAAAATAATAATAATAATCCCAGTTCCACATGTCCAAAAGGAGTAGGAAGAAGCAAAGCTTATTAAATCCTACCCCTCCATCTGGTACTTTTACAATCACTAACTCTTACATTTGTTCACTTCCTGCTTTCCATAATATAGTTTAAGTTTTTTTATTTTAATTTAATATAATTTCATTTTTATAGTGATATATATATATAGCACATGATGACATTCCATAGTTTGATTCCACATACTGAAATGCTATGGCTAGCATAACGTAGTCCTAGCATAGAAGTGTTTCAAATGTACTTCTTCCCTGAGATCATATTTCTCCTCTCTTGTAGAGAAGTATTGGATGACATTTTTAGCTAATTGCTAATTATAATAATAAAACAGCAAATAGTCGGTGGGTAGATTGAAATGAACAGTATTAACAGTTATTTAACCTTAATGAAATTTTACCCAATTAGCAAGTTAGCATTGTTAGCATCTGGGAGCAGCGTGGTAACTCGCCCAATCAACAGCTTTAAGCTGTCATTTGTGGGCACATGATACCATAATGCATCCATATGGAACTAACATTAAACTTTCAAATCAAGACGGGGGGCCCGCGGGCCATGAGTTTGAGAGCCCTGATGTAGACCTTTGTTGGTTTGGGCAGTGCCAGCGTATTTTAATTGGTGGTGGATTTAAGGATGATTCCACCTGTGAATGATTGAATGCTTATTGTTTTATCTCCAGACAGGGAAGAGGTCAAAGGCCAACATCATTTACAACACGTCTCTGCCGGTGCTGTTTGGCATCAAGAAATATGCTGACTCACTCTGGGACGTCGTGAAGGAACGCGACCTAAAAGTCAACCTGAGGCAGAACCTGATTGAAGTGCGGGCGGACAAACAGGAAGCTGTGTTTGAAAATCTTGATAAACCGGAGGAGACCACAGTGTTGGAGGTAACGGGCACGCAGGGTCGGGTACGGTACGGTTGACCGATGGTTAGCCGATACTGGTGCTGATTTGGTACAGTGATGGTGCTTAAACGATATCGCAACGGTCCAAAAACGTTTTATTCTTACCGAAACAAGCTGAACAGCATATTCATTGACATACGTGAGTAATATAAATCCAATTAGAAGTCAGCAATTAAGGCACCCATAGCAGCGGTGGGCCACATCAGGGTCTCCAAGCCTTTCATTGGCTGTCAGATGTGGAGGTTAATTTGGGGGCATCAAAGTTGTTCAGAGGAGGAAAGGCGGTCGGTTGATGTGGGCATACAAACAAACATCGACATGCAATACCCATGCCAAAAAAACACCCGTATTTCCCTGCCGCAAGGCATGCTGGGACTCTTTCGCCAACATTTTCCTGCTTTTTTTTGCCAGATTGCAAAATACATTGAAGAGAAGTGAACAAGCTAACAGCCTTCATATCCAATGTGTTAATCTTCGAATTTCACTTTGCAGCTACCCAGCATGCCTTGCGGGCATTTGGTAATAACAGTTTAATAATAACGTAAGCCGCGCATGACGCAACTTCACTGACCGTATGCAGTCTGGGTGGAGCAACCCTAAAATGCGGACGTTGCCTTCCAAATGTGTCCTTGAGTGAACTTCCAACTAAACTCTTTCCAGGGAACGCCATTAGAGCGGAACCGGCCACCCCGAGTAACTGTTCACCTTCTGCTCTTTAGTACGACATGCTTCATGTCACCCCACCAATGGGACCCAACCCGGTGATTAAAGGCAGCCCGCTAGCGGACGAGGCCGGCTGGTTGGACGTGGACAAAGACAACCTCCAACATAAGAGGTACCCCGACGTCTTTGGCATCGGGGACTGTACTAACCTGCCCACTGCCAAAACCGCTGCTGCTGTTGGTAAGTCTTTCTATTTTATTGCTACTTCTATGCTAGGACTACGTTATGCTAGGACTACGTTATGCTAGCCATAGCATTTGGAATCCATTTACCAAAAGCCTTGCCTGGATTTGAACACCTCCTACTTGCCTACTACTTCTGTACGTGGTAAAAAAATATTAACTAAATTAAAAAAAAATGAAACATTTAAACTAAAACAAACTTCATATTTATATAAATATAATATATTATAATAAAAATATTATAATTAGAAAAATATAGTTTTAATTATATAACAAATTTAAAAAACTATATTATGAAAGCAGGAAGTGAACAAATGTATATATGTATGTATGTATATATGTGTGTGTGTGTATATATATATATATATATATATATATTTATATATATTTATATATATATATATGTATACACAAAACCACAGCTTTTAACTGTCTTGAACCAGTCATGATGTGCTATATATATCACTATATTGACACTTACTATGGTACCCATTATGGCATTGGATGCTCATATCACCCAGTACTTCCGTATGGGACAAAAATTTAAAAAAAAAAAACAACAAAAAAAAAAAACTTAAACTATATTATGAAAGCAGGAAGTGAACAAATGTAAGAGTTAGTGATTGTAAAAGTACCAGATGGAGGGGTAGGATTTAATAAGCTTTGCTTCTTCCTACTCCTTTTGGACATGTGGAACTGGGAACTGATTATGGGATGCACTCAATTGGAATCTGATGCATGTTCAAATGAAATCAAACCATTACCATTACCATTACCATTACCATTACCATTGCCATTGCCATTACCATTGCCATTACCATTGCCATTGCCATTGCCATTACCATTACATTACCATTACATTACCATTGCCATTGCCATTGCCATTACCATTACCATTGCCATTGCCATTGCCATTACCATTACCATTACATTACCATTACCATTACCATTACCATGACATTACCATTGCCATTACATTACCATTACCATTGCCATTACCATTACATTACCATTACCATTACCATTACCATTACATTACCATTACCATTACCATTCCATTACATTACCATTACCATTACCATTACCATTACCATTACATTACCAGTACCATTACCATTACCATTACATTACATTACATTACCATTACCAGTACCATGACATTACCATTGCCATTACATTACCATTACCATTACATTACCATTACCATTACCATTACAATTACCATTACATTACCATTACCATTACTTTTGAAAGTAAAAATGAATCAGAGGTCATGATTAATTTTCAACAAGGGGTGTATCTGACTGGCAAGCGGCCAGTCGCTCATGTCTGTGATAACAAATAATTGTCCCATGAACATGAAGATATGTTATTATTTGTAGCATAATTTTCTTGACAATAACAATAATGTGACATTTGTTTCCTTGTTTCAGCCGCACAGTCTGCTGTTCTACACCGGAGCATCAAAAGGATATTGAAAAAGGAGAAACCTGATAAAAAGGTGTGATGGGATCATTTCAATGATCTCTTATGAAAGCATATCCTCAACAACATCCTCCATCACAGCATCCCTAATGCCCTCCATCTCATTTCTAGTATGACGGCTACACTTCCTGTCCGCTGGTTACCAGCTACAACACGGTCATTCTGGCCGAGTTCGACTACAACGGCCAACCTCTGGAAACGTTCCCCATGAACCAAGCCAAGGAGAGCAGACTCATGTATCACATGAAAGCTGACGTGATGCCTCACCTTTACTGGCATGGACTGGTCAGGTACGGACACTTGGATATCTTCTGTGTATTGATATTGGAATGTGGTCACCTTTTGGATTCTCCTTTCTTTGTGTCCTCTGCAGGGGCTTGTGGGGGGGCCCCGCACCCTACAGGAAACTACTGCATCTTGGAATGAAATGACAGAAAGGTCATTTTGCTTTGGAAACCGAGAAGACGTGCAAGATGGTGATTTCATGTTGCTAAAGAATGAATTAACGCTGAATGTAATCCTGGACGCTATCCTGGTTCACTTTTCACTCATTTTTTTGTTGTTGTTGTTTTTACAGCGTATGAACGCTGTCACAGGTCGAGCCCGGCCCTTTTTAAGAAGAGTTGCATTGTGGGAAGATGAGTGTTTTGGTTCTATGCTTTACAATGAGGCCGCGGTGACTCGCTCTCTCTTCTGTCTGCAGACCGTTCATTCATTTCTGGGAGCCTATCCCAGCCGTCTTCAGGTCAGAGGCGGTGTACACCCTGGTCTGGTCTCCAGCCCATTGTCAATAATCTCCTGTTGTGGTCATGGCTAGCAAACGCTAGCTTTTGCACGATTTCGAAGCAATGCGATTCATGAGGTCTGACCATTGACCGTTGCTCATTCTGGGCCCGTATTGCTCCTATAGAGCGGCTATCAGCGCAGAAACCTTTCTAGATCTTCCAGAATCTCCTGAAATAAGTCCTCACAAAGTGAACAAAAGTAGAGTCAAATTGTTGTGCATGTGTATATAAATCTACTTGTCTCGTACAACCTTTCGTTGTTCACGTAGTGCAGCTCCCATGTTGTCGCTCGGTGACATCTGAGCGAGAGGCTGCGGCCGCACTGGCGAAACCCATCGTCATCGTGTAGTAAATCATGCACACCGGCCGGGACGAGCGGCTGTGAACGCTACACGGGTGAGCGACGCGTTTACATTCCACAACAAATGATTATTCTACTGCGATATTTTGAGACGATATATTGCTTTGCACTCCGATTGCAACATAATTCATAATAAAAGTCTGTCGTTAAACACATCAAATCTGTTGCTTGTGTGTCAATACAATAAAATATAATACAATATAATGTAATTATTATCATATAAAATATAATATAATCAAATGTAATGTAATAAATATAATATAATATAATGTAAATCTCAGCGAAGCTGTTTGATCGTGAAACCCACGAATGTATGAAATATGTGTTCTTTCCAATGTGAGCATTCTAGGAAGTTGCGTGTCCAGCCGCGTGCTTTCCTGTCGACGAAGCCACGTTGATTCGCGCGCGTGTCGGCACTCTCGCGCGCACCAGCGTGTGTTTGTGATGAGGAGGCGGGAAATGGCGTCCTCGGACATGGCGGATCTGTGACTGCCTGTCGACAGCGACGGACGCCGCAGCTTGCCGCTACATGCACGGCCCGACCTCTGTCGGAGCGGGTGGTCGTCACGGGTCGGCCAGCTAGCTGAAAAGACCACCGGACGTTTGGAAGCCCTTCCTCCATTTTATGTGAGTAAAAGGACGACATGTGAATAAGAAATGTTTGGTCTCACCCCTCCTGCGTTTAGCTTCCATGCTAGCTAGCGGTTAGCCTACGAAGGGGGCGTAGTCTAATGGCTGAAAATAGTCATGGAGGGAATTAAAACAACACCGGATCTTAGCTGGAGAAAAGGATGACATCGTTACTGTCGTGTTTGGGGCTCCCTTGTGTCTCAATTGGATAATATAATATTACCGATAATATTACTTTTTCTTTTTATATGGATCGCGTTGTGTTAGCTTGTATGCTAACTAGCTACCGACGTTAGCAACGAAATGAATCGTGTCAATTTTTTAAATCCACAGCAGACAAAAGAAGCCGCTGACTGCTATTTAATGACACACTCACAGTCCCGTCGGGTGCCGGCGTCCCGTTTCAGGAGTAGTTCATGTCTGTGTCAAGTTAGCCAGCAGCGGGCTAACATCAACAATCGCTGTCTGTGGTTACAGGGCGAGTGTTGTGTTGTGAACACACATTTTTGGACATGTTGTGTAAGTCACACGGCCGCAACTTAAAGCAACACGCTGGCGTGGCGTGGCGTGGCGTGGCGTGGCGTGCGGTTAGCATGAGACGCACCGGTTAAGAGAACGGTAGCCATATGAGGGAATGTTGTCATCCCGCTGCTCACCTTCTTTGCATCCGAATCCACACACGGGAATGGCGCCACGTGATCACTGTTGTTTTGCAGGCATAATGCACAACACTTGCAGCATGACACACACAAATGCAGACCGAAATGGCTGCATTTTTTTGTAGATTTCACACATTTTCTTTTAGATTTTGTTGAGTTGACTCCCCAGACGCAGGAGCACTCTGATATCATCATCATCATCCTCATGGTTACTGTGATGATTTACACCAGGGGTGCTCACACTTTTTCAGCATGCGAGCTACTTTTAAAATGACCGAGTCAAAATGATCTACCCACTACAAAAATGCAAAACATCTATTTATTTTCAAATGTATTGAGGATTATTTGTACGTACAATGTATGTTGATGTACCTTACATAACCAAATGAGCCAATATTGCAAAACACACATAATTAACTATTAACATTTTTTGTAATTACCTGAGTTTACTTTGATGACTTGCACTGAATTGAACCAGCCAGGGATGCATAGTCCAGACAGTAGCTGCTGATAGCCAGCCTCAAGCACACTTCCAAATGTTTATCAGTCATGGATAATATCCGTATCATAATATCCGTATAATATTCCATATCCGTATGGAAGTGATATGTTTTTTGCCTTTTTACTTGGTCCAGTTTTTGCCTTTTTACTTGGTCCAGCTCCTTCACTCATTTTAGTGACCATAAACTTTAGCGAGGGCTTAAAATCTCGCAATTCGCCGACTAGCTTAGCACTTTGCATCGCTGTTTACGCATGAGCGGTGACCTAAAGGTCAAAATTCAGTTGTCATCTGACTGGTTGTCCTGTATGTCAATCAAGTAACGGGGATGGATGATAGGCTGACATCGTAAGTTCTGCTGCACTTAGAGACGTTGTTTGATTTGATTGGTCGCCCGAAGGGCAACATTCAGTTGTCATCTGAATGGCTGCCCTGTATGTCAATCAAGTGACTGCATTGATGCTGGGATGATATTTTTTTAATGTCACGCCGCGATCGACCAGCGATCGACCAGTACCACCTCCGCGATCGACCGGTAGCTCGCGATCGACTTAATGAGCACCCCTGATCTATTTATTGTCAAATGTATTGAGGATTATTTGTACGTACAATGTATGTTGATGTACCTTACATAACCAAACGAGCCAATATTGTAAAACACACATAATTAACTATTAACATTTTGTTTACTTTGATGACTTGCACTGAATTGAACCAGCCAGGGATGCATAGTCCGAACAGTAGCTGCTGATAGCCAGTCTCACGCACACTTCCAAATGTTCATCAGTCACGGTGGAACGGTATTTGGACTTAATGATCTTCATGTAAGAAAAGGCTGACTCACATGAATAATGCAGTCAAAGAGATAGCACATTTCCTCATGTTGGGGTACTTTTCCTCCGTGACTAAGTTCCAGAACTGTCCATGAGCTCTCGACTTCAGCTCAATGTCGGTTTGTAGAGTCAAGATCTCATCTTCCACTCCGGAAGAGTTCATGTGAAACAGTGATGCAATGTTTGATGCGAGTGAATCAACCTGTGCAGGGCTCTACATTAAAAACCAAAATGACTTGCCCATGGGGAATCCTTAAGGTGAGAACTACTTGCCCGAACTTGCCCCATGTAAAATGAAAAGACTGCCATAATGATATCATCTAATTTTTTGTGGCATCACATGAGAATCTCAAATAAAGATAAAATGAGAGTACTACCATACTACCTCACACATGGTAGTCGTAGTAAGCAGTGATATTTAGAAGTTGTGCACCACAATGAAACATTTGACACATTTGTGTACTAGTAAAGTGTTTTTAATCCAGAAAAAAATGCTCAATGGTCAAACAATAATTTGTGAAGCAAAGGTGAGAAAAATCCACAGAGAAATGGAAGCGCTAGATTTTGTAGCTTGTGCAAAATCAGCACTTGGTATTGGATCTAATGGGTGGTGTTTCATTGTGACCACTTCAAATTGTCACAGCAATGTGATTCACTCACCTGTGCCATCATTTGATTTGCTAACCGCTAATAAAATACTTGTTTAGGAGGCACTGTTTCATCACTTTTTGCTGTTTGCTTCAGAATTAGACCATGTTGGCAGCGCCGCCATGACGGATGTTTTCGTAGCCAAGCGATCACTGATTGGTTGATCGCGAACAAGAACGGATGTGGGTAAAACGCGGACTGTGGATTACGGACCGCGGTCTAAATAAACGATTCTGATTGGTCCATTTCAAGATTTGCAAGGATTAGTTTGCAAATTACCAGCGGAATTACGCAGTCCGTGTTTTACCAACACCCAACAAGAACCGCTTTAAAAAAAACTCTTGGCAGTACGGCATGCTAAAGTGCACTTGCCCTACGGGAATATTAATGATTGGATTTACTTGCCCCAATTTTGTTTTAACTTGCCCCGGGCCATCGGTACAACGTTATTGTCCAGCCCTGGAAAGCGTTAACTGAGCTGATCATATTTGTCACTGTTTGGTCTTTTCCTTGCAGCTTAAGATTAAGGTCACTCAACAAGTTTGTCAGATCGGTTAAAAATGCCAAGTCTAACAGCCACTGACCGTCATTTAGCTGCTTGTATTCTGCATGTCCAGATACACGGGAAAAACTCCTTCATCTCCGGACAGAGCTCTCGAAATCTTTGGAGGAATTTCCCCACGACTAAGCCATCTCGCGTCAGTATGTAGCAACAACTCACAGTGGTCGCAACTCACAGTCAGCCTTCTCCAGATGTGCGCGGAATAACCGTCTTTGAAGAGATCTGGCTCGAATAGAACACGCGATCTTCGTTGCCACATCCATGATCTCTTTCATGTTGAGCGTTTTAGCGCTTAACGCTTGTTGGTGAAGATAATATATCTGCCTTATTTTTAAAGTCCCGGACCAATGAGTCAGCTGCTTCAACGAATGCCTCTTTTACCATCTCTCCGTCTTGGAAGGACTTCTTGTTTTTAACAATGGCGTGACACACCCGGAAAGATGCTTTGGTGGCCGCCTTCGCTTTTGAAGTATGTTGTGTGAAAAACGACTGCTGTCCTGTCAAATGGGATTTTAGTTCATTCACCTTTCTCTTTCTCAGCTCGCTTTTCGGCGGGAAGTCGGTATCGTAACTTCCATACAGCTAATGTTTACAAGAACTTCCTGTCTAAAAGGCTAGCTATCGCGTCAACATCTGTTCTGTTATATAAATAAAAGCAAAGTTTCCCTTCTTTATCCTGAACCACTATGCTCCATTTTCCCTCCGACGCATATGATACGCAATCATACCACTTTTGTCTCGTAAATTTACGACTTTAATTGTAGAATATATTTTCTTGTAAATTTGTGAGAATAAAGTATCAGTATGTGGAATCAAACTATGGAATGGATTGAGTAAGGGAATCAAACAATGCACAACGATGAGCCAATTACTAGTACTTTGGTACGTGATAAAAAATGTAAACAAAATTTAAAAAACTTCAACTACATTAGGAAAGCAGGAAGTGAACAAATGTAAGAGTTAGTGATTGTAAAAGTACCAGATGGAGGGGTAGGATTTAATAAGCTTTGCTTCTTCCTACTCCTTTTGGACATGTGGAACTGGGAACTGATTATGGGATGCACTCAATTGGAATCTGATGAATGTTCAAATGAAATAAAACCATTACCATAAATGTATTCTTGTTGATTTATGACTTTATTCTCATAATATTCCGACTTTATTCCAGTAAATTTCTGACTTTATTGTAGGGCTGGGTGATTGTATTCCAAAATGGATTCCATTTTTTTTTGTCAAAAATTCTACCCCGTAACGACAATGTCATTTTTTAATAAATTGTTGCCAATTTATTAAAAATAAAAAAGTGCCAAATGACATGAACACATATTCACAGCCTTAGCGTTTGTTGATGCCCTTATGGTTGCAATTACAGCCTCGGGTTGTTTTGAAGCTGATGCCACAAGCTTGGCACACCCATCTTTGGCTAGTGTTGCCCGTTCCTCTTTATAGTACCTCTCAAGCTCCATCAGGTTGGATGGGAAGCGTTGGTGCGCAGCCAATTCCAGATGTTCAATGTTCAATTGGATTCAGGTCTGGACATTCACAGAGTGCTTCTGAAGCCACTTTGATATTTTAGCTGTGTGTTTAGGGTCATTGTCCTGCTCAACGATGAACCCTTGCCCCGGTCTGAGGTCAAGAGCTCATTTTCCCTCCATCCTGACTCGTCTCCCAGTTCCTGCTGCTGAAAACCAACCACTAGGCTTCACTGTAGGGATGGTGTTGGCCTGGTGATGAGCAGTTCCCTGTTTTCTCCAAATGTAACGCCTGCCATTCACTCAAAGAGTTTGTCTCATCAGACCAGAGAACTTTGTTTCTCATGGTCTGAGACGGGCTACCATGTTCCTTTTTACTAAGGAGTGGCTTCCTTCTGGCCACTCTACCATACAGGCCTGATTGGTGGATGGATGCAGAGGTAGTTGTCCTACTGGAAGGTTCTCCTCTCTCCACAGAAGAACGCTGGAGCTCTGACAGTGACCGCTGGGTTATTGGTCACCTTCCCCGATCACTCAGCTTAGATGGTGGCCAGCTCATTTTATTTAGCTTCACGGCAAAGGCTGTGAGTACTTATTTAAATGTGATTATTCATTTTTTTATTAGCAATACATTTGCAACAATAAAAAAACATTGCCGCTATGGGGTGTTGTGTGTAGAATTTTTGAGAAAAATATGAATTTAATCAATTTTGGTACAAGGCTGTGAATACTTTCCGAATGCACTGTATGTATATGTAAATATATATATATGAAGAGCTTGCAACCAAAAGGCGCTAAATCCACTTTCCACTAAGTTGCATGTTTTTCATGAGTTTAATAGACCTCTGTCATGTGTATCCAAATCACATATTTTGGTCTTGAAATCATTTTAAAAAATATGAAAAAAGTGATGCTTTCAACCAAAAGGCGCTATTTCCATTTCAGATTTCAACCAAAAGGAGCTAAATCCCTTTCTTTATTCTTTATCCTGATTGGCCCAAGTTTCCCATCTATTGATAATCTGACCAATCAGAGAGAAGAATACAATTGTCACTGCACATACAGAAAGCCAGTATCAGTGCGCATCCTGTTTTGTTTGTGTACATTAAGTACACGTATGATAGGTACAGTATGTTATGCAATTCAGGAGAACACAAATTGTGTTTTTACAGTATTCTGTAACATGGAAGTTTTTTTTTACGCCATAAAAGGCATGTCTCTACCTTGACACCTCCAACTTTCATGAGAAACATTATTTTACTTGTACTAAAAAACATACAATGTAAAGAGTTTGGAATGAGATGATTTTTGTCACCGTCACCAAAATGGATTTAGTGCCTTTTGGTTGCAAGCTCTTTATATGTATTATTGTTGGGCGATATGGACCTTAGCTATATCACAATATTTTTAAGATGTATCACAATACGACGATATAAAACAATATATAATTGAATTTCAGCAGAGGTTTGTATAAATAGCTACAAACCTTAAGCCAGGGGTGCTCATTAAGTCGATCGCGAGCGACCGGTCGATCGCGGAGGTGGTACTGGTCACGCCGCGATCGACCAGCGATCGACATTAAAAAAATATCATCCTAGCATCAATGCCGTCACTTGATTGATATACAGGGCAGCCATTCAGATGACAACTGAATGTTGCCCTTCGGGCGACCAATCAAATCAAACAACGTCTCTAAGTGCAGCAGAACTTACGATGTCAGCCTATCATCCATCCCCGTTACTTGATTGACATACAGGACAACCAGTCAGATGACAACTGAATTTTGACCTTTAGGTCACCGCTCATGCGTAAACAACGATGCAAAGTGCTAAGCTAGTCGGCGAATTGCGTCAGATTTTAAGCCCTTGCTAAAGTTTATGGTCACTAAAATGAGTGAAGGAGCTGGACCAAGTAAAAAGGCAAAAACATATCACTTCCATACGGATATGGAATATTATACGGATATTATGATACGGATATTATCCATGACTGATAAACATTTGGAAGTGTGCTTGAGGCTGGCTATCAGCAGCTACTGTCCGGACTATGCATCCCTGGCTGGTTCAATTCAGTGCAAGTCATCAAAGTAAACTCAGGTAATTACAAAAAATGTTAATAGTTAATTATGTGTGTTTTGCAATATTGGCTCATTTGGTTATGTAAGGTACATCAACATACATTGTACGTACAAATAATCCTCAATACATTTGAAAATAAATAGATGTTTTGCATTTTTGTAGTGGGTAGATCATTTTGACTCGGTCATTTTAAAAGTAGCTCGCATGCTGAAAAAGTGTGAGCACCCCTGCCTTAAGCCATATACAGGTACTACCATAAAAAAACAAACGAGAATATCAAGAACTCATCTCACCCCCAAATTTTACTTTATAACTGCTGCCTGACGGATGGTCACATCACCAGCCTCAAACTCACCTCACCCTTCATTATTATTTTCCTGATAACTTGATTGAGCCCGCCGTGGTGTAGTGGTTAGTGTTCTGGACCTTGGAGCGGATGCCCTGGGTTCGAATCTCTACTAGTAACCATCATCGGTATCCGGAATATAAAGGGCTCAAGCCAAAGATTAGTATGCGGATCAAAAAAAGATCTGCTGTGACTCTTCATCCTTGTATTTAGCAAACATCAACTGCATTGTTTGACTTCCTTACTCAATCCATTCCATAGTTTGATTCCACATACTGAAATGCTATGGCTAGCATAACATAGTCCTAGCATAGAAGTGTTTCAAATGTACTTCTTCCCTGAGATCATATTTCTCCTCTCTTGTAGAGAAGTATTGGATGACATTTTTAGCTAATTGCTTATTTTTAGCCTTATGCATTATTTGAGCCGTTTGAACATGAACTATATCAGCAAGTTGAAGTATTTGTCATTTTACAAATAAGGAGTTAGTATGTTCTCTGTAGGCGGCATTATGAATTATCCTTACTGACCTTTTTTGCAGGACATTTAGTCAGTGAAGATTGCTTTTATAGTTATTTAGTTATTTGTCTCCAAAAAAAAAAACAAAAAAATTTTTTTTTATGCTGACAGGCCTAGCAGTTCATTGATTTAGTGCAGGGGTGGGCAAACTTTTTGACTCGCGGGCCGCATTAATTTAACAAAATTGACGGGGGGATTATGTAGTATTTTACACGTAACAGTCCATTTTTACACCTATATTTTTACACATATTTTACATGTAAAAGTGTCATGCAATCTGCTATATGTGCACTTTGAAATAATTTATTTGATGTAAAGTGTGTTATAAATGTATTATTATTATTATTGTTGTTATTTTTATTAGAATTATTATCATTATTAGTTATAGTAATGTTATTATATTATTATTATTATTTTGTTAATAATAATAATATTACTACCATTATTATATTAATATTATTAACAACAATATTAATATAATAGTAGTATTATTATCATTATTGACAACATTATTATTATTATTATTATTATTATTATTATTATTATTATTATTGTGCTTGTGCTCCTTTTTCCAGGAGTATTTTGTAAACAACAGACCACATCAAATAACGAAATTGATGAAGCAGCTACCTCAACCATCAAAAAGTTGGCACAAGCCACGATGCCAGGTTATGTGTTGAGTTTAAATGAAATACTTGAAAAAATAGGCGGGCCATATTGAAACACTTGGCGGGCCGGATGTGGCCCCCGAGCCGTAGTTTGCCCACCCCTGATTTAGTGATTATAGTGACAGGCCTTAGCAGCATGCTAACTGGACAAGCGGACTTGCTACGTACAATATTGTATCATAACTGGGGCAATATTGATTCAGTTTGAATCCTCGGAAAAACTGGTGTTGGAAAACCGAGGTTTGACTTTGTAATGAGAGATGTGGCCGTCGGAGAATTGGTCGTAAATTGCAAAGGGGTATAAATGTCATTTGTGTCCTTAAATAAAGAAGGAAAGCACAGTATAAAAACAAAGTGTGAGTATTATGCTTGGTGTTGAACGTCTGTCATTGTGTTTAAGACACCTTCACTCCAATTCAGTTCAATTCAAGTGTGAACCTGTTGTCTGCTCCTCAGATTCTTCTATGTGATGCCAGAGCACGATGCGGCTGAGAGCCCGTAAAGCTCCTCAGCAGCCAACCTTAGGCCGCCAAGTCCACGTCACGTCTCAGGCCAAAAGGAAGCACTGTGCGGTGGAAGTGTCACCACTGAGAGGAGGACCACGAGGCAAAATGCAGAAGAATGAAATGGGTCTCGTCTCCACCATCAAGAAATTCATTCGAGGGAGTTCTGTCAAGGTAAGCCTGAGGAGATACGTACACATTCACAACTCGTACCTAATGAGATGATTGTTGGCGGTTCCAAGCCTTGGGTCAGCTTTACCCCTGAAAATGCCTACCTGCCCCCTCCAAACCAAATTCAAAAGTTCAAAATCAAACATTGAACTAAGTAATGGTTTCATTTATAGATCATCAATCATTTGTTCAAAGGACAAAGGTCCCTGAGGGAGTCGAACTGGTGTCAATGAATTCTTCTTCCTCTTTTGGGCTTTTCCCTTCAGACCTTGCCACAGCAAATCAATATCCTCCATCCAACCCTGTCTTCTGCATCTGTCTCTCTCTCTCCTTCACTACATCCATAAAGCTCCTCTTTGGTCTTCCTCTACGCCTCCTACCTGGCAGCATCCTTCTATCTACTCAGTATCTCCTCTGGACATGTCCCAACCATCTCAGTCTGGCCTCTCTGACATGTGATGTACCCCTTCCTGATCCTATCCATCCTGGTCACTCCCAATGTGAACCTCAGCATCCTCATCTCTGCTACTTTTCCCTCAGTGGCGCTGTCTCTCGACCAAACTAGACCAACATGGCTGGTCTCACCACACTGACACTGACACTGACACTTTTCTCCACCCGTCCATCCTGCCTGCACAAGCTTCTTCACCTCCTTTTCACAATCTCCGTCCAAGTACTTCAAATTCTCCACCTTTTGTATCTCTTCTCCCTGTAACCTCACTCTTCCACTTGGGTCCCTCTCATTCCCGCACATATACTCCGTCGTGCTGCGGCTAATCTTCGTTCCTCTCCTTTCCACGGCAAACCTCCACTCTTCCAGCATCTCCTCCACCTGTTCCCTACTCTCACTCCAAATCCCACAAATGTCATCTGCAAACATCATAGTCCATGGAGATTCTTGTCTAGGCTCGTCTGTCAGCCTGTCCATCACCATAGCAAACAGGAAGGGGCTCGGAGCTGATCCCTGATGCAGTCCCACCTCCACCTTGAACTCTTGAACCTCATCTTCCCCCTGTCTTCCAGTCCTCATCCATGTCCTGCACCACTTCGACAACCTTTTGAGTGTTTAATTTCTCCTTGGGTGGGGGGGGGGGTTAACCCTCATTACAAGGGCAGCAAAAGGCGGTTTTGATATAGTTTTGATTTGGCAGGTGGAGCCAGATATTCCCGCCAAGAGGAGCCGTGTTGATTGCAGCTCTGAAAGCGACCTCATCTCTTCAACACCACAAACACGAGGCCTTGCCAGCAAGTCAGTCTCTCGGGTTTGCAGAAAGAGTCCAGTCAAAGGTACATTTTCCTTGAACTTTGAAACCTCGTGGAGCAATACTTCCATATCTTCCATTTTGTCTGTCTCTTTAGATACGATGACTTGCAACGCCAAACCCTTAAAGCCAAACGGCAAGCTAGAAGCCCCCGTTGAGGCAGCGAGCAGTCCGCCCCGCACCACCCTGCTGGGAACCATCTTTTCTCCAGTCTTCAACTTCTTCTCACCAGCAACCAAAACTGGTAAAATAATGTAGAAGACATATATTCATCCATCCATCCATTTTCCTCCGCTTATCCGGGTCCGGGTCGCGGGGGCAGCAGTCTTAGAAGGGAAGCCCAGACTTCCCGGTCCCCGGCCACCTCCTCCAGCTCCACCGGGAGGACACCAAGGCGTTCCCAGGCCAGCTGTGAGACATAGTCCCTCCAGCATGTCCTAGGTCTGCCCCGGGGCCTTTTCCCGGCTGGGCATGCCCGGAACACCTCCCCAGGGAGGCGTCCGGGAGGCATATATTCATATTTAAAAAAAAAAAAATGATATTTCTGTTAAGCACGATATCAAAAACAAGCATATCATATTCATATTGATATAGATTTGATGTGGAGGTCTCATGTTTGAAGATGGCAAGTGTGCAGCGATGGATGTTCATCTTATTACGTTTGTATCTTGCCGCTTGCACCGTTGTTGACACTCGTGGGGAAGCTGTTAGCATCCCTTTGCTACGTCCAATGATCAGATATCCCCGCAGAAATATGGAGGTTGCAAGTCAGAGTAGCGGGAGCGAAGAATGAAAACCATGTTTACAGTTTGTCATCACGGGGAACGTGAGATGGAAGCGCTAATGGCGCTAACTTGGCTGCAGAGACTAGATTCCGCTTGCATTCGGTTTATTTGCTCAAACGGAAAGACTGGAACCTCTGTATACACCTCATTCTGAAGGAAAAGTGCCAATCGGAATGAGCATATCATTGGATTGACAGGGGTGGAATATTCCTTTTCCCAATCCGATTGACATGTCATGTAACCACTCAAATGGAAAGTTGTCAGGGTGCGTTCTTCTTCTTCTTCTGATTATTTCGGTGTGCATTAGCGCCACCTTCTGAACAGGGGTGTGGAACACAATCTAAACCAGGGGTGGGCAAACTACGGCCCGGGGGCCACATCCGGCCCGCCAAGTGCTTGAATACGCCCCGCCTGTTCTTTCCAAAGTATTTCATTTAAACTCAACATACAACCTGGCATCATGGCTTGAGCCAACCTTTTGATGGTTGAATCAATTGGTTTATCAATTTCGTTATTTGATGTGGTCTGTTGTTTACAAAATGCTCCTAAAAAAAGGGACACAAGCACATAATAATAATAATAAATATAAAAAATATATATTTTCCAATAATATTAAATAAATAATTGTATTAATAATATAATCAATATAATATTAATTATTGTCATTGATAATATTAACTAATAATAAATTAAAATAATTATTAATATTAATAATAATATTAAATTAAAAACAATTATTAATATTAATAATAATACTAAATAAAAATAATTATTAAATAACAATAATAATCATCATTATTTGATGGTTGAAGTAGCTGGTTTATCAATTTCGTTATTTGATGTGGTCTGTTGTTTACAAAATGCTCCTAAAAAAAGGGACACAAGCACATAATAATAATAATAATAAATATAAAAAATATATATTTTCCAATAATATTAAATAAATAATAATTGTATTAATAATATAATCAATATAATATTATTAATTATTGTCATTGATAATATTAACTAATAATAATAAATTAAAATAATTATTATTAATAATAATATTAAATTAAAAACAATTATTAATATTAATAATAATAATAATAATACTAAATAAAAATAATTATTAAATAACAATAATAATCATCATTATTTGATGGTTGAAGTAGCTGGTTTATCAATTTCGTTATTTGATGTGGTCTGTTGTTTACAAAATGCTCCTAAAAAAAGGGACACAAGCACATAATAATAATAATAAATATAAAAAAATATATATTTTCCAATAATATTAAATAAATAATAATTGTATTAATAATATAATCAATATAATATTATTAATTATTGTCATTGATAATATTAACTAATAATAATAAATTAAAATAATTATTAATATTAATAATAATATTAAATTAAAACAATTATTAATATTAATAATAATAATACTAAATAAAAATAATTATTAAATAACAATAATAATCATCATTATTTGATGGTTGAAGTAGCTGGTTTATCAATTTCGTTATTTGATGTGGTCTGTTGTTTACAAAATGCTCCTAAAAAAAGGGACACAAGCACATAATAATAATAATAAATATAAAAAAATATATATTTTCCAATAATATTAAATAAATAATAATTGTATTAATAATATAATCAATATAATATTATTAATTATTGTCATTGATAATATTAACTAATAATAATAAATTAAAATAATTATTAATATTAATAATAATATTAAATTAAAACAATTATTAATATTAATAATAATAATACTAAATAAAAATAATTATTAAATAACAATAATAATCATCATTATTTGATGGTTGAAGTAGCTGGTTTATCAATTTCGTTATTTGATGTGGTCTGTTGTTTACAAAATGCTCCTAAAAAAAGGGACACAAGCACATAATAATAATAATAATAATAAATATAAAAAATATATCTTTTCCAATAATATTAAATAAATAATAATTGTATTAATAATATAATCAATATAATATTATTAATTATTGTCATTGATAATATTAACTAATAATAAATTAAAATAATAATTAATAATAATATTAAATTAAAAATAATTAATTAAAAATTAACAATAATAATAATGATGATTATTATTGTTATTTAATAATTATTTTTATTTAGTATTATTATTATTGATATTAATAATTATTTTTATTTAGTATTATTATTATTAATATTAATAATAATATTAAATTAAAAATAATTATTAATTATTAATTAATATTATTGTTATTTAATAATTGTTTTTATTTAGTATTATTATTATTAATATTAATAATAATATTAAATTAAAAATAATTATTAAATAACAATAATAATCATCATTATTATTATACACTTAATTTACAACACACTTTATATCAAATAAATAATCTCAAAGTGCACATATAGCAGATTGCATGACACTTTTACATGTAAAACGTGTGTAAAATATATGTGTAAAATTGACCGTTACGTGTAAAATATTATATAGTCTGCCCCCCCCCCCCCCCCCCCCCGTCAATGTTGTTAAATCAATGCGGCCCACAAGTCAAAAAGTTTGCCCACCCCTGATCTAAACCCTCCTATCATTCATTCATAATTCCACTTTTTCTTAAAACATATCCCGAGTTTAATTGTGAAATGAATAAGATTGAATTGAATGTTTTCCTGTTGAAATGTATCCCGGGTTCTTTCAGCGTATGCTCAGATATGACGTGACATGACAGCTGGAGACGTTCCTCCGTTTTAAAAATGCATTCAGCACTGGACACATTCCACATATTGGAATATTCCTTTCCATGTATACCATTGTTTTTTGGAAAAGTCAAAGATTCCATTCGGAAAGACAAAAGAGTCATGTAAACGTGACTATTGTTGATGTTGTGTTCTTCATTTCAGCCACCCCTGGTTCGGACTCTCCCGGCCAAGCGATGGAGGCGGAGGAGATCATGAAGCAACTGGACATGGAGCAAGCAGAGGAGATGCCAAGCAGCACGCTCACCTACTCCGAGGGCATCGCCGTTTGTCACGGCGCCCCCGTGTTCCCACAGAGGCCGCCGATGACGTCAGACTCCATCGTGGAAGATGCAGAGATTGTCACTGAAACAGACATGCCCTCATTAACAGGTAACACCCTCTCACCGCACTGAGGCCTACAGACCTCCAACCTTCTCTTATATGTACACGAGACTTGAACAATTGCACATTTATTATTATTATTATTTTCCATGAACAGATCCTGGTTGTTTGCCAGATGGCAGCTATCCAAACTCTTTACCCTCGGCCCCCGCAGAGCCATCATACGAGGAAGACTGGGAGGTGTTTGACCCGTAAGTAGACCCAAATCCTGACTGTCCCCTCGGTGACTGATGAGCTGGAATGTAAAATAAATCACCCAATAGCAGTATGTGGAACATCTCCTATGGTATCTCCTTAACACAGGGGTGGGCAAACTACGGCCCGGGGGCCACATGCGGCCCACCAAGTGTTTCAATCCGGCCCGCCAGTTACTTTCAGAGAACTTTTAATATGTCTTGGTCAGTTAAAAAAAAATGTAAAATAACATTTTGTAATTTGAGGGAAATGAGGACATATCGCTGATAGTATGACACTTTTACAAATAAAATTAGACAAATAATTCAAGGCGGACTGTTAGAATTATGAGCGTAAAATAGTGTGTGTGTGTTAAATATATGCTCTGGCCCCCCGCATAATTTTGTTAACTCAACGCGGCCCACAAGTCAAAAGGTTTGCCCACCCCTGCCTTAACAGGACCCGGCTAACCAGCATCAGCAATTAGCTTCTCCATGTTGCAGTACGCTGTAAATCCACACTGATTGTCGCCATGTTTGCGTGTTTGTGCTTTGAAGGTACTTCTTCATTAAGCACGTGCCGCCTCTGACAGAGGAGCAGCTGACACGCAAACCGGCGTTACCTTTGAAAACCCGCAGCACGCCGGAGTTTTCCCTAGTCCTCGATTTGGTAAGCAGCCAGGGATTTGTCGGCTGGGTGTTGAGTAGATGTTTGGTATTTGACTGATTGCTACCTTCTCAGGATGAAACTCTGGTCCACTGCAGTTTGAATGAGCTGGAAGACGCCGCACTGACCTTTCCTGTGCTCTTCCAGGACGTAATATACCAGGTAGTGGCTTTGGCGGCCATATTCCCCCTTCCTCTTTACATTCCTATTCTTCCTGTCTCAGGTCTACGTGCGCTTGAGGCCCTTTTTCCGAGAGTTTCTTGAGCGCATGTCTCAAATGTACGAGGTGAGTTTCTTCACTGACTGCAATATGACCTGTGCTTATCTGACGCCACACTGGGGTCATGCTTGATATCTTCTCTTCCTCTTTCATGCCACAGATCATCCTCTTCACGGCATCCAAGAAGGTGTATGCCGACAAGTTGCTCAACATCTTGGATCCAAAAAAGCAGCTGGTCAGGTCAGTCACATATTTATTTTGTTGTCCTTTCAAGACAATGCATCCATGACCGCCATCAAGGTGTGGCTCGCAAAACTGAGAGCCACAGTTTGGGGACCATCGTCAGTGCATTGAAAGTGAACAAGGTGCAGCATCCATCATTTTCTTGGGATTGAAGCTGTCCAACCATGAGCAGAAAGGAATACTCCGTAGAGTGTCCAACAGTTTCAGCAAAGACACCACCACAAAACCAAACATCTTCTTCTTGTTGTATTGCTGTTCATTTGTGCGCTACAAATAAAGTTGATTAGATTTTGTGCCGTACGCCCGGGCCGACGTCTTACCCCAAATAATAGATGTTTGTTTGGCACCAACCCCATACGTCGTGGTGCTTACCATCCACGTCTTTTCTAATCTGCGTGTTCTTGTGTGTCGTTCAGACATCGTCTCTTTCGTGAGCACTGTGTCTGCATTCAAGGAAATTACATCAAAGACCTCAACATTTTGGGACGAGATCTTTCCAAGACGATAATCATCGACAACTCGCCACAAGCCTTCGCCTATCAGGTAAGAAGTGCTGTTTAATGAGCTTTTTATGTTTGTTTTAATAGGCGGGTTGTTCTTCTAACCAGCTGTCCAATGGGATCCCTATTGAGAGTTGGTTTGTGGATCGGAATGACAGCGAGCTTCTCAAGCTGGTTCCTTTCCTGGAGAAGCTGGTGGAGCTGGTAGGTGTTCACACCAATGACGAAGCACAAAGTCCATCCATTTCATCACAGCATGCCAATGCCATATATATATATATATATATATATATATATATATATATATATATATATATATATATATATATATATATATATATATATATAGTGTAGGTGTATGCCGACAAGTTGCTCAACATCTTGGATGCAAAATACACCTATATATATATATATATACAGTATGTCATAAAAGTGAGTACACCCCTCACATTTCTGCAAATATTTTATTATATCTTTTCATGGGACAACACTGAAGAAATGAAACTTTGCTACAATGTAAAGTAGTCAGTGTACAGCTTGTATAACAGTGTAAATTTACTGTCCCCTCAAAATAACTCAATACACAGACCTTAATGTCTAAACTGCAGGCAACAAAAGTGAATACACCCCTAAGTGAAAATGTCCAAATTGGGCCCAATTAGCCATTTTCTTTCCCCAGTGTCATGTGACCCATTAGTGTTACAAGGTCTCAGGTCTGAATGGGGAGCATGTGTGTTAAATTTGGTTTTATCACTCTCACACTCTCTCATACTGGTCACTGGAAGTTTAACATGGCACCTCATGGCAAAGAACTCTCTGAGGATCTGAAAAAAAGAATTGCTGCGCTACACGAAGATGGCTTAGGCTATAAGAAGATTGCCAACACTCTGAAACTGAGCAGCAGCACGGTGGCCAAGACCATACAGCGGTTTAACATCACAGGTTCCACTCAGAACAGGCCTCGCCATGGTCGACCAAAGAAGTTGAGTGCACGTGCCCAGCGTCATATCCAGGGGTTGTCTTTGGAAAATAGACGCCTGAGCGCTGCCAGCATTGCTGCAGAGGTTGAAGGGATGGGTGGTCAACCTGTCAGTGCTCAGACCATACGGCGCACTCTGCATCAAATTGGTCTGCATGGCTGTCATCCCAGAAAGAAGCCTCTTCTAAAGATGATGCATAAGAAAGCCCACAAACAGTTTGCTGAAGATAAGCAGACTAAAGACATGGATTACTGGAACCATGTCCTGTGGTCTGATGAGACCAAGACAAGCTTATTTGGTTCAGATGGTGTCAAGCGTGTGTGGCGGAAACCAGGTGAGGAGTACAAAGACGAGTGTGTTTTACCTACAGTCAAACATGGTGGTGGGAGTGTCATGGTCTGGGGCTGCATGAGTGCTGCCGGCACTGGGGAGCTACAGTTCATTGAGGGAACCATGAATGCCAGCATGTACTGTGACATCCTGAAGCAGAGCATGATCCCCTCCCTTTGGAAACTGGGCCGCAGGGCAGTATTCCAACATGACAACGACCCCAAACACACCTCCAAGACACCCACTGCTTTGCTAAAGAAGTTAAGGGTGAATGTGATGGACTGGCCAAGCATGTCTCCGGACCTAAATCCTATTGAGCATCTGTGGGGCATCCTCAAACTGAAGGTGAAGGAGCACAAGGTCTCTAACATCCACCAGTTCCGTGATGTCGTCATGGAGGAGTGGAAGAGGATTCCAGTGGCAACCTGTGAAGCTCTGGTGAACTCCATGCCCAAGAGGGTTAAGGCAGTGCTGGAAAATAATGGTGGCCACACAAAATATTGACACTTTTGGCCCAATTTGGACATTTTCACTTAGGGGTGTATTCACTTTTGTTGCCTGCAGTTTAGACATTAAGGTCTGTGTATTGAGTTATTTTGAGGGGACAGTAAATTTACACTGTTATACAAGCTGTACACTGACTACTTTACATTGTAGCAAAGTTTCATTTCTTCAGTGTTGTCCCATGAAAAGATATAATAAAATATTTGCAGAAATGTGAGGGGTGTACTCACTTTTGTGACATACTGTATATATATATGTATATATAGGTATATATATAGGTATAGGTATATATATATATAAGTATATATATATAGGTGTATATATATATATATATATAGGTGTATATATATATAGGTGTATATATATATAGGTGTATATATATATATGTGTGTATATACGTATATATAGGTATATATATAGGTGTATATATATATATAGGTAGGTATATATAGGTAGGTATATATATAGGTAGGTATATATATATAGGTAGGTATATATATATAGGTAGGTATATATATATATATAGGTAGGTATATATATATAGGTAGGTGTATATATATATATGTATATATATAGGTAGGTGTGTATATATATATATATATATATATATATAGGTAGGTATATATATATATGTAGGTATATATAGGTATGTATATATATATATATATATATACATATATATGTATGTATATATATATAGGTATATACCTATAGGTAGACACATATACATAGTTAGAATGCTAATGTTAGATTTGCTAGCATGCTAATATTAGCATAGTAGCATGTTTAGCTGTTTTTGTAGTTAGCCACTTATCATGCTAAGTGCTAGTATGCGAATGTTAGCATGCCTGACTCTTGGAGTGCTTTTGTTGGTATATACTATATTTTATACTATATTTTCCACACGCTAATTGGCTGAACTGCGTGTTTTCCGGCCATCAGAATGAAGACGTCAGACCACACATCAGAGAGCGCTTTCGTTTGCACGACCTCTTGCCGTCCGACTGAGCGCGCAGAGCTCGCCGATGGATCAACGTTGGAAAACGCAAGACCCCTGGGTCTCCCACAAGGGTGTATTCCGTGGATCGATACACAAATTTCACATTGACGTTCTTCATTTTTTAATATAAAAAAAAATGCAAAATGAGATGTTTCGTGCAGAAGCACTCAGACGTGATTGAACACGGCCTCTGTGAAGGTGTTTTGTCCACCACTTTGGGTGGACAAAACTGAATGTTGGGTTCTATGGAACGTTTCCACAACGGCCAGTCAAACCTGGATTATTATTATTATTATTAGTGACTATTCTTGTAAATATACTGTATGTACAGGTTGGTTTTTTCCTTTTTAAGCTTTTTAAGTCATGTTATTTTGGGGGATTTTAGTATGAATTGTTAGTTTTTTTTTAAAGAAAGGAATATGTTAGTGTGTTTTGTTTGCAGTATGCCTGCTTTACTCCTGTGATGCTTTACTCCATTACATGCAGTTGTCTGTAATAAGGTGCCGTTAACAAAGGTTTTTTTCTAAAACAATATTTTAAGGTTCTGTCATGTCAGCTAGAATAGACTAAATGAATACAAAGCCAAGCGTGCTGGTCCATGATGGTAAGATGAAGAAGGGGCGGCTTCAGGCACCTGAAGGCATCTTGCACATTGACATCCTGCCCTTTTTGGAAGACGATGTCAAACCCTGTCACTTTTCTACGTTGTCATCTCAAGTTTGAGGACGTAGGAGGGAAAAAAAAGCCCTTGTAGCACCAGCCAGTGTTTTGGATTCCTGGTTTCTGACACGTCACGTTTGTGAGATCTTTTCTGATGTTTCAAGTTTTCTGGACTATTGAATGATCAATCCTGTTGTATTCCGTGTTCTTCAATGGTTTCCTTGAAAATAAATCATTTTTATATGAATCTTTGCAGCGTTCACACTAAATCTATTCTCTTCTTTGGCTTATCTGAGGTCGGGTCATGGTGGCGGCAGTCCTACCGAGTCCTGAGATAGGACTCCTTCCCTGAGGCCCCTCCCCGGTTGGATGTACCCTGAACACATCATCTTCAGCAGTACGTTTTTATGCTTTTATATCCAAGTGTGTAGTAACGCTACACTCATGATAACAGTATCATATATTGTTTCATAAGGTAGTTAAGTTCCCAGTATCCGCTCTTCCATCTTCTGGCCTGTTTGGATGGGAACAGTAGGAAGTAGATCCCAGTATGGCCAGTAAGAGGCGCTGATTACTGGATTCATAGGGTTAGCACAGGGGCCGCATTCATTTAACAAAATTGACGGGGGGGATTATGTAGTATTTTACACGTAACAGTCCATTTTTACACCTATATTTTTACACATATTTTACATGTAAAAGTGTCATGCAATCTGCTATATGTGCACTTTCAAATCATTTATTTGATGTAAAGTGTGTTTCTCAATGTATTATTATTATTATTTTTATTAGAATTATTATTAGTTATAGTAATGTTATTATATTATATTATTATTTTGTTATAATAATAATATTACTACCATTATTATATTAATATTAACAACAATATTAATATAATAGTAGTATTATTATCATTATTTGTATTACTATTATTGTGCTTGTGCTCCTTTTTCCAGGAGTATTTTGTAATATTACTACCATTATTATATTAATATTATTAACAACAATATTAATATAATAGTAGTATTATTATCATTATTGACAACATTATTATTATGATTATTATGATGTGCTTGTGTCCCTTTTTACAGGAGCATTTTGTGATATTACTACCATTATTATATTAATATTATTAACAACAATATTAATATAATAGTAGTATTATTATCATTATTGACAACATTATTATTATTATTATTATTATTATGTGCTTGTGTCCCTTTTTACAGGAGCATTTTGTGATATTACTACCATTATTATATTAATATTATTAACAACAATATTAATATAATAGTAGTATTATCATTATTGACAACATTATTATTATTATTATTATTATTATTATGATTATTATTATGTGCTTGTGTCCCTTTTTACAGGAGCATTTTGTGATATTACTACCATTATTATATTAATATTATTAACAACAATATTAATATAATAGTAGTATTATCATTATTGACAACATTATTATTATTATTATGATTATTATTATGTGCTTGTGTCCCTTTTTACAGGAGCATTTTGTGATATTACTACCATTATTATATTAATATTATTAACAACAATATTAATATAATAGTAGTATTATCATTATTGACAACATTATTATTATTATTATGATTATTATTATGTGCTTGTGTCCCTTTTTACAGGAGCATTTTGTGATATTACTACCATTATTATATTAATATTATTAACAACAATATTAATATAATAGTAGTATTATTATCATTATTGACAACATTATTATTATTATTATGATTATTATGATGTGCTTGTGTCCCTTTTTACAGGAGCATTTTGTGATATTACTACCATTATTATATTAATATTATTAACAACAATATTAATATAATAGTAGTATTATCATTATTGACAACATTATTATTATTATTATTATTATGATTATTATTATGTGCTTGTGTCCCTTTTTACAGGAGCATTTTGTGATATTACTACCATTATTATATTAATATTATTAACAACAATATGAATATAATAGTAGTATTATTATCATTATTGACAACATTATTATTATGATTATTATGATTATTATTATGTGCTTGTGTCCCTTTTTACAGGAGCATTTTGTAACAGACCACATGAAATAACGAAACGATGCCAGGTTGTATGTTGAGTTCAAATGAAATATTTGGGAAAAAAACAGGCGTGCCATATTGAAACACTTGGCGAGCCGGATGTGGCCCCCGGGCCGTAGTTTGCCCACCCCTGGGTTAGCATTTTTTTTTGTGGAAATCTGGCAAGTTTACAATTTGGAGCTTCTGGTTATATCTGTCCAATCTAATCTAATAAATAAAAAAAATTAAACTATATTATGAAAGCAGGAAGTGAACAAATGTAACAGTGATTGTAAAAGGAGGGGTAGGATTTAATTTGCTTTGATCTATTTTACACCAAAATCTTATTGCTTGATCCATCTTGATCCAATTCCATGCTTGTCCTCTGCTGCCGTGAGCGGGGTCCCGGGGGCGGCGGGGCGGGGGGGGCTAGTGGTTGGTGTAAAGATTGTGGCGGAAGAAGGCCAGCATCTTCTTCCAGGAGTCTTCCTGAGCGTACGCGTGGGCCACACATTGTCCTCCCCACAAAGCCGTGACTGCAAACAAACATCATGACCACAAAGTTCACCACCGGAAGGGGAGCCTAGGAACACCACAAGGACCAAGTGGTTCTCCGTGGCTTCCTGGAACCCCTCCCATGTCTGAGTGTTTGCCAGACCAGCAAACCGTTGGCCTGCCCCCCATTCCCATAACTCTTGTTCTTTTTTGGCTCCTCAGCCCAAAGTGTCGGGACCGTTTTGTCATGGACAACTTACTCTTCTGCCGGGTGTTGACGGAACGGAAGGTGCTGACTTGAGTGTGCGGCGAGTACGGCGGCTCAATCAGGTGACCGGCGTCAGGGTAAGACAGGATGTTCAGCAGGTGGTCGTTCCCCGCCCGCTCCATCATCTCCTTCATCTGGAGGAGAGAACTTTATTTGCATGACGCGTCCATCAAGCCATCGCCATGGCGTCCAATACAGGACGCGATGCCGACTCACGTCCAGCGCCGACTCAAGGGCGGGCCAGTTCTGATCGTCCTCGCCCACCACCAGCATCAGAGGGCACCGCACACGTCCCACCTGCAGGGAGACACCGTCATGGACGCCGTGAAAGCCAACAGAGAACCGAGCACCAGAAGCAAGACTCACGTCCACTTTGAGGGCGGGGTCACCGGTGATTGGCAGCAAGATCATTTTCATGATAGCCTGGTTCTTGTCATTGATTTGAATCTTGTCTGCGTACCTGATTGGTACACGGAAGACACGCCCACATCAACAACACGCCATCTTTGATGGGACGCCATCAGTCTTCCGGTTTGGGATCATCTTACTGATCAAAGAAAGCCAGGATGTCCTCCTGCTTGGCTCCTATTGGCTGCACGTGACTTCCACTGACGCACACCGCGCAGGTGAGCTGAGACACACCCACACAGTCAGTCAACATGTGGACGGCGGGCCATCAGCGGATCATGTGCTACCTTCACAACGTCCGAATACGCCGCCATCCTGAGGGTGACGGTGCAGCCGAAGGAGAGGCCCAACATGGCGATGCGGCCGGCGAGGACCTGCGGGTGCTGCTGCAGGAACCCAACGGCCTTCTACCCCCACCCCCCCCAACCCCAACACACACAATGTGTTAGCTAGCTAGCTTGAAAACAACAACCGCCAACGAACACAACCTGAAAGTACCTCAATGTACGAGTCGTCCACCATCTTGCCCGTCTCCTGGGTGATTTTAGGGGTCAGGTAGTCGAGAGCTAATGCGGCGAAGCCGTTGGAGGCGAGGAGCGCAGCCCGATACTCCACGAGTTGGCCCGAACCCCCCCACAGGTCCACGATGGCCGGGAACGGTCCGGGTCCTAGCGACACTTTGTATTATTGATCATGTGAACCCTCCACGACGGCTGGTCTGGACTACCTGGGGGCAGGAACAGGGTGGCCGAAAGGTCGTCCTGGGTGACGGGGATCCTGCGGACGCCGGGCGCCATGTACCAGCGCTCCACCACCTGAGAGGCCAGAGCCACCCGGTCCAGGAACCCCTCAGTGCCGTGACCCCGATACACCGAGACGGTGAACACCATGGGGGTCTGCACGTTCATCTTCCTCATCCTGATGAGGAAGATGCAGCAAGCATGTGATGTGATCATGTGATGCGGTCGGTCACAGATCGCTGATCTGCGGTCTCTGCAGCTGGTCTACCTGATTCCAGGTTTGCTGCCTGGAACTGGTCTGAGGCTCCACAGGAGACCCATAGCTTCCACTCCAGAGTACGTCCCCCCAAGGCTGGCATCCTGGGACACTGGAAAGAAAACACAACAAAGTGTCCAAGGTGTGTCTCTTGGATGGGGGGCGGGGGGGGGGGGGTACCTTTAACGGAGCCGCTGGCGTCCGCCACGTAGTGGGCGAACGCCTCCCAGCTGTGTCCGTCCTCGCAGTGGTGGGAGGCGTGGATGGTGAGTTGGACTCCTGGAGGACCGTTCTGGACCACAACCACAAACGTCTCGTCCACCAGTCCTCTGGACGGATGGACCGACAACTTGACCGCATGATGCTTCAGGTCCATTATGTCGTCTTATGTCGGCTTATCAATATGAAAAACAATAACTTTGTAAATAATAGATGTGATCCCAAAGTTAGTCCGGTCTTACCTGCTGCCGGGTGAATCCAGGTGAGGTTCCGTGTGAAGTCCGCTGGCGGTTTTGTCACACATTAAGCAAGTGTCAAAGGTCACTTTGCACAAAGGCGAATGCCTGTCACGTGACTCCATGACACGGCTTACTTTTACACACGAGGGCATAAAAGACATAAAAGTTCATTTCGAAAGCGGTAATTCTTCCATTGTGAAGTCTGACCTGTTTAACAAGTCACCTGACCCGCCCTTTAAACTCTTTAATGAGCGGTTTAATGTCCGCTTTGCTGGTCGCTGCAGTGCTAAGTAGCTAGTATGCTAGCTCTACTTCAGCTTCGGACGAGCGATGGGTCGTTCGCGAACGAGAAGGCTCTTAGACGCGACTCTTCGAAGTGAACAATCTGTCGTCTGTTTGCTTCTTTTAATGAGGATGACCAGCATAAAAAAATGGATGGATGAATGTTTTGTTGATTCATTGTAAAGAGTAGGAAATTTACGAATAATACACGCAATCGGATGTAGAGAACCTGTGTTTTTATCATTTTTAATACATTTGGCTCCATATAAATAATATTTCATCGATTCAAGGAATAAAAGTAATATGACCATTTAGGGACTTGAAAGAGCCGGCTCTTTTTAGAGAGCCGAAAAAAATCATTGTGTTTCCGTCCGTGCGTGGATGCGTTAGCACCACGTGAACACTAGAGGGCAGCAACAATTCATCGGCGACAGGCGCATGCGCATCTCAGCTTGCAGCGAGCACGTGCACGATGAATCAAAAGGCGAAAACATCAAACAAACTTAAAGAGTCCGGTTAAACTTTTATGGTTTGTTTGTGAATGTATCATTTTTGACGCATCGGTATCTGGAGCAGGAACGTCCACACCGATCCACTTCGCGGGAATCCTTTCATCTGGCGTCTGGGTTTCCACGTCTTCCCGCCGACGACGTACTCCAGAGTGGAGCTCCTGTTGAGCGTGAAGACGGAGTCGCCGCGGATGACGGCGGTGAAGAGCGAGCCCCTGCTGTTGGCGAAGTGTCCCGGCAGAGCGCTCCACTGGCCCGTTCCCAGGTTGTAGCAGTCCATCACGCACCTCAGGAAGTCGTCCGACGGGCCGTTCCTCATCACGTAGAGGTCGTCCCGGTGGGCCACCATGCAGTGGCCGTAGCTCTGGCGGCGGATCAGACTGGTGACAAAACGCCACTCGTCCCGAGGCGGGACGTACTCGTAGATCTCCGTGGTTTCCATGGGCCTCCACAAGCACACGAAGATTCTTCCCATGGTTTTGGTGCACGCCGCCCCCGCCGCCGGCCGAGGCAGGTGAGCGGCGAAGCGCCATCGGCCGGACTTGAGTTCTAATATTTCCACCGACGACATCACCGCCCGCTCGTGCTCGCCTCCGATGGCGTACAGGCGGCCATCTTGCCCCACCAGACTCAGGTTGCAGCGCCGCTGCAGCGGACCGGCCAGCTTGGTCCAGCCGTCCTCGGAAACGTCGTAGCAGAAACTGGCATCCACGACGTCCTTGTGGGCGCCGTGGACGCCGCCGACGATGTAGAGCTTGTTGTCCAGGACGGCCACGCCCGCCATGGAGGTGCTGGCCTCCAGGGGAAGATCCGTCAGCGTTTTCCAGCTGTTCCCGCTTTCATCCAGGGAGCACACGGTCCTGGACGCCGCGTGGACGCTTCCGCTCTCGCTGCAGGTCACGTGGGCGCCGACGGCGACCAAAGCGCTCGGGGTCAGCGACTCCACGAAGGAGATCAAGTCGGGCGCCAAGGTTCTTCTGACCTCCACTTCCAGGTCTGAGTACATGTTTCGTATGAACAACGCGGCGGCGTGGTAGAGATCCAAAAGGCCAAAGGTCGCAGCCGTGTGCAACATGAGCAAGCAGTTGTCCGAGTCCACGATGTTGACCAGATGCTTTGTGAGCGGCGCCACCTGCAGGAAGGCGGCGCACTGGATGGCCTCCACGATGTCGTCCGCGTCCAGGCCCGGCGCCTCGCCTCGTAAGACCGCCAAAGCGATGAAGAAGCCTCGAGCGCGCAGAGACTTCAGGTGGATCTCCTGCTGGCGACATTCCCTCATTCCGGAGCGGTACAGCGCACGGAAATAGTCGCAGCTCCGCACCAGGAACGTCTTGTCCTCGGAGAAGGGCGTGTCCTCCACCACCACCGTCAGTCTGGCTGGGAGCGCGGCGGCGGGACAACACGGCCGACTCTCCCTCGACTCCATGCCGCTGATGTGGTCTTCTGACTCCGACATTGAAACGCTCCCACTGTGATTCCAGACGGAAATCCTTTCAGCGGTCGAAAGCGTTCCTTAAATCCTGGACAGGAGCTGGAGAGGAGTCGCTCCGCTCCGACGGGAGACTCCATGTTTTTCAGCGCCTTTAAAATAGAAGCGGCTAAAGATAGGCCGCCACAACTGAGTGGAGTCTCGTTGACGCCAAAGATCAAGGCACGCATGGAGGTCACCGTCACCCCTGTGACCACACCCCCTTCAACACCATGTGACCTGTTGTTATATTTTTACCGCACAGTGTCCTTGGATTTCTGGAAAAGTACTTAGAACCAAAACATCGGCATGCGTGGTGTACTCTAGGCTACGTACTACGCTGTCCGCTTACACTTATATACAAACACTGAGTGCTATTAGGCTAGGTGTTAGCATCCTGACATTAGCATAGCAGCCCTTCAAGTCATTTTCATAGGAGACACATATGTACATATCAACACTTAGCACTATTGTGCTAGGTGTTAGCATGCTAATGTTAGCATTGGTGGCATGCTGACAATAGCATTTTTAGCCATTTTCATACACTATTTTATAGACACTTAGCACTACCATGCTAGCTGTTAGCATGCTAGCAATGCACAGCAGCATTTCTAGTCATTTTCATAGGAGACACATATGTACATATCAACACTTACCACTATTGTGCTAGGTGTTAGCATGCTAATGTTAGCATTGGTGGCATGCTGACAATAGCATTTTTAGCCATTTTCATACACTATTTTATAAACACTTAGCACTATCATGCTAGCTGTTAGTATGCTAACAGTAGCATAGCAGCATTTCTAGTCATTTTCAAAGAGACACATACATATCAACACTTGGCACTATTGTGCTCGGTGTTAGCATGCTAGTGTTAGCATTGGTAGCATGCTGACATTAGCACAGTAGCAGTTTAGCCATTTTCATAGACTATTTTATAAACACTTAGCACTATAATGCTAGGTGTTAGCATGCTAACACTAGCATAGCAGCATTTCTAGTCATTTTCATAGGAGACACATACATATCAACACTTAGCACTATTGGGCTAGGTGTTAGCATGCTAATGTTAGAATTGGTGGCATGCTGACAATAGCATTTGTAGCCATTTTCATACACTATTTTATAAACACTTAGCACTATCATGCTTGCTGTTAGCATGCTAACAGTAGCATAGCAGCATTTCTAGTCATTTTCATAGGAGACACATATATATCAACACTTGGCACTATTGTGCTCGGTGTTAGCATGCTAGCGTTAGCATTGGTAGCATGCTGACATTAGCACAGTAGCAGTTTAGCCATTTTCATAGACTATTTTATAAACACTTAGCACTATCATGCTAGTGTTAGCATGCTAACACTAGCATAGCAGCATTTCTAGTCATTTTCACAGGAGACACATACATATCAACACTTAGCACTATTGGGCTAGGTGTTAGCATGCTAATGTTAGAATTGGTGGCATGCTGACAATAGCATTTTTAGCCATTTTCATACACTATTTTATAAACACTTAGCACTATCGTGCTAGCTGTTAGCATGCTAACAGTAGCATAGCAGCATTTCTAGTCATTTTCAAAGAGACACATACATATCAACACTTGGCACTATTGGGCTAGGTGTTAGCATGCTAATGTTAGAATTGGTGGCATGCTGACAATAGCATTTGTAGCCATTTTCATACACTATTTTATAAACACTTAGCACTATCATGCTAGCTGTTAGCATGCTAACAGTAGCATAGCAGCATTTCTAGTCATTTTCATAGGAGACACATATATATCAACACTTGGCACTATTGTGCTCGGTGTTAGCATGCTAGTGTTAGCATTGGTAGCATGCTGACATTAGCACAGTAGCAGTTTAGCCATTTTCATAGACTATTTTATAAACACTTAGCACTATCATGCTAGGTGTTAGCATGCTAACACTAGCATAGCAGCATTTCTAGTCATTTTCATAGGAGACACATACATATCAACACTTAGCACTATTGGGCTAGGTGTTAGCATGCTAATGTTAGAATTGGTAGCATGCTGGTAGCATGCTATGAATAGCATTTTCATAGCAGCATTTCTAGTCATTTTCATCGACACATACATATCAACAACTATTGTGCTAGGTGTTAGCATGCTACTCTCATTCGCCACGGTTCCAATGCTCGTCTAGGCCTGCGCTACAAATCAATCAAACTGCTGTTTCTTTCTTGAAAGAAGAAATACATGTTTTATTTTTGTCAGAGTTGGTCCTCTTTTAACATCAAATCACTGCTTTTTTTTCCAGAAACGTTTTTTAAAGAATCATTTGCAGAAGGACAAAAGTTGCTGATAAAACAAAGTAAAAGCTAATTCCACAATCATGGACGGAAATCAATATCAAAAGAAAAAAAAGAACCGGGAAGGTTCCCTAACCTTCCCGGTTAGGGAACTCCGTCAGACCTTTCGGAGAGCGTCTGCGGCCTGAGTTGCGGTCCCTGGGGTGCAGGCGGGCAGTTTTCATCTCCAGGTGCGGAGCAGCGGTGGCGAGCGATGGCGGCACGCAGGCAGTTGAGCCACTGCTGCTTGTGGTAGACGTCATTGACGTGCAGCGTGTGGGAAGCATCCGTGGAACGCACACGGAAAATATTCCTAGCTGGAGGGAACAACAACATTTTGGAATCTGGTTTTATGGAAACGGTTTCGAAATAGCCGCCAATGAGCCCACCTTTCTCTCCACTGGTAAAAGCCCCCCGAAAGGAGCCCCCCATGCGAATCTCTCCGTCCTGCAGGTCTTCCAGCTCCAAGTCCCGAACCGGCATGGGCTGCCTGTAGACCTGGAAGCAGCTCCTGTCGTTCCGAGTCACTGGACGTGTCAGAATCAGCAGCTCGGAGAACAGGAACACGTGCAGCCTCTGTGGTGAACGCCATGCGTTACCGTGGCGATGATGATGATGATGATGATGATGACGACACAATGATGGCCGTCCTTACCGAGCCGCTCTTGGTCCTCAGCTCCCCGTGACACAGAAGGTTCTTGCAGTCATGGATCAAAGGGTCCCGCTGCTTTTGGTCCAAGTACTCCAGCTTATCGATGTAGTAGCGGCACTCGGACTCGCCCTTCCTCACGTTGATGTCCGACAGAACCTCCTGGATTATGATCATCTGGATCACAAAAATATCCAAATATTAGATTCATTTATTTCTATTTATTTTATGATGTATTTAAACATATATATATATGGATATATAAAGGAGAAGGAAGGCGATGAGAGGAGAAGGAAGGCGATGAGAAGGAAGGCGATGAGAAGGAAGGTGATGAGAAGGTGATGAGAAGGAAGGCGATGAGAAGGAAGGCGATGAGAAGGAAGGCGATGAGAAGGAAGGCGATGAGAAGGAAGGCGATGAGAAGGAAGGCGATGAGAAGGAAGGCGATGAGAAGGAAGGCGATGAGAAGGAAGGCGATGAGAAGGCGAGCGCTCGTACGGCTCGCCCCAGGGCGGCGAAGTCGGGGTGGTCATCAGGAGTGTGTCGGAGGATCTCTCTGAGCAGCAGCGGGTATTTGACCAGACGCGAGCGCGGGACGTCCAGGAAGCTCCACAGGTCCAACTTCCTGCTGAAGGGCGACTCCAGGCAGCGCTGCAGGAAGTCCTGGACCCGCCGGTCCTGCTTCTTCTGGTCCAGCAGGGCTTTGGCGGCCAGCTGGTTGCTGCAGTAGTTCTTGTAGGCGTTCAGGCCTGGAAGCTGGACACGGCGTCATGTGATGTGGGGGGGGGGGGGGGGTGCCACGTGAGAGAAGGTGCTGCTTTCCATGCTTACCCAGTCCATCACCATCTGGCCTATCTCAGCCACCGTCCCGTCAGAACCCGTCCCCTCCGTTAGCTTCCTCAGAAGATCTACAAGGGACAAGGACTTCCATGAGAATGGAACGTTTTCCTGCACTTTTTCACCCGCGGTTCCTGACCTTCATGCAAGGGGATGTATGCATCCAGGTCTCCAAAGATGTGGGCCAGTTCCTCCTCCGTCATGATGGAGAGCTTGAGCATGGGGTCGTGGTACGCCTGAACAAAGCGGCCAAGATCGTCAACACAACACGGAAAGGCCAATGTACGGTGGCTTTGAACACATCACGGGAAAAAAAACAACCTTTCGTGCAAGTTGGAGATCTTCGATGAGATCCTGCTCTCCTCTGAAGAGCTCATGAATAGCCTGGAGAAGAAGAAAGAGGGGTGGGGGTTGGGGGGGGGGGTGACCTCTCAGACTTAGCTGCTGACCTCGGCGCAAACACGCTACCTCCTGTCTCTTGATCTCCTTGGAGGAGAAGGACCTCTTCTGGTGAACATCCAGCGTCTCGGACCACAAGGTGCTGCTCCTCCGCTTGGTGGGGGTCGGGGCGGCCATCTTGCTGCTGCCGCCGCCGCCTTTGAGGGACGCGCCGGGAGACTTGGAGTCGCTACGCAGCGACATGGACTGCAAATAAACGTCCTCATCAAGTCTCCTTCCGGGTGGGTTGATGGGGGGGGGGGGGGGGGGGGGGGGGGGGGGGGGGCGTTACCTGGATGGTCTGACCGAAACGTCGCACCGCCCCGTTCTTGGAAGGAGACATGAAGTTGACGAGAGAGGACACTCGTGCTAGCGGTCTTCCTCGCTTGGTTGTGGGTTCCTGACAAAATCAAGCCCCCCCCCCCGAAAAAAAATATATCTTCAGTTAAAGGGGAAGTGCACTGTTTTATTATTTTATTATAAATGTTTATTATTATTATTATAAATGTTTATTATTATTATTATAAATGTTTATTATTATTATAATAAATGCTTATTATTATTATTATAAATGTTTATTATTATTATAAATGTTTATTATTATTATTATAAATGTTTATTATTATTATAATAAATGCTTATTATTATTATTATAAATGTTTATTATTATTATTATAAATGTTTATTATTATTATAAATGTTTATTATTATTATTATAAAGGTTTATTATTATTATTATAAAGGTTTATTATTATTATTATAAAGGTTTATTATTATTATTATAAATGTTTATTATTATTATAAATGTTTATTATTATTATAAATGTTTATTATTATTATTATAAATGTGTATTATTATTATTATAAATGTTTATTATTATTATTATAAATGTTTATTATTATTATTATAATTTTTTATTATTATTATAAATGTTTATTATTATTATAAATGTTTATTATTATTACTATAATTTGTTATTATTATTATAAATGTTTATTATTATTATAAATGTTTATTATTATTATTATAAATGTTTATTATTATTATAAATGTTTATTATTATTATTCCCATTCCTAATGTGAAACATGGACAAATACTTTTGTGTGCATGAATAAAGCAAGAAAACGAGTTAATATGTGCTAGCTAACAATGCATGTCATTGTTTACAGTTACCATGGATACAGGAATTGTTATAACCCCCAGGCTTGGAAACGGGTTATTCCCAATGTTTTAGAAACCGGAATATTCACCTTAATGACTAGAATATGCAAAATAATATTCTAGAAAGAAGTATTTTTGACAAAAATACTTCAACAAAACTCTTTTCCCTCCAAAGGAACACTAGTACTTCATTAAAATAATATTACATTGTGTAGATTAGCAAATGTCTTTCGTTATATATAGATATTTTGAAAAAAAATACTGTAAATAATACTTATAATGACTAATTTAATAATAATAAAATTAATAAAATAAAAATAATAATTAATTTTACAATATATATCATAAATAGCTGTATTGTCATAAATATAATATAAAAAATCGCTAAATGAAGTAATAAACAAATATAAGGCATTCAGACTAGGTTGTGTTTATCTGTAGTACCTTACACTGGCCACCGGGTGTCAGTAATGTTACATTGATGAGACAATGGCCACCACAGGAAGTACAATAGTACTCCTGGGTACGAGGAGTATTAATTCTAGATGGCTCTAATAATGTTACAAAGTGTATTTATGTCTCATTTTCTCTTATTATGTCTACTATATTGGGTAATAGTAGTGTAACTCTGACTATAGGGGTGCTATTTCATGTCTAAAGGGCTCTAACAATTTAAACAACTATTTTGAAAGTGGTAGACAGGTTTTCCATGTCTTATTATAGCTACTATATTAGCTAAGAGGAGTGTAAAGGTGACTATAGGGGTGTTATTTCATGTATCTAGGGCTCTAATCATGTTAAAAGGTGGTAAATAGGTTTTCCATATCTTTCGTTCTTTTATTATGTTCACTATATTGAGTAATGTGAGTGTAAAGGTGACTATAGGGGTGCTATTCCATGTCTAGAGGGCTCTAATCATGTTAAAAGATGGTAAATAGGTTTTCCATATCTTTCGTTCTTTTATTATGTTCACTATATTGAGTAATGTGAGTGTAAAGGTGACTATAGGGGTGCTATTCCATGTCTAGAGGGCTCTAATCATGTTAAAAGATGGTAAATAGGTTTTCCATATCTTTCGTTCTTTTATTATGTTCACTATATTGAGTAATGTGAGTGTAAAGGTGACTATAGGGGTGCTATTCCATGTCTAGAGGGCTCTAATCATGTTAAAAGATGGTAAATAGGTTTTCCATATCTTTCGTTCTTTTATTATGTTCACTATATTGAGTAATGTGAGTGTAAAGGTGACTATAGGGGTGCTATTCCATGTCTAGAGGGCTCTAAAATGTTAAAAATGTGTATTTAGAAGGTGGTAAATAAGTTTTTAGGTCTTCCTTTCTATTATGTCGACTATTTTGAATAATAGGAGTGTAAATGTAGTAAACAGGTTTTCTATTTTTTATAACTATGAAGATATTGTATTTATAAATAAAGAATCCTTCTTTAATATTCACTTTTCATAAAAGGGCGTGACCTTTACACTTGTATTAGCCAGTCGACATAAGAGATAGTGGAGAGTGGGATTACTGGAATAACGCGGCTATAATTTGGGAGGAAGGATTTGACTTGTCGACACCGTCAAGGGCAAAGACGAGATGTCTGGACACCCACCTTCAGGTCGAAACTGGACAAGCTGACCGTGTCGTCGTCCTTCTCTTTGCGTTTTCTCTTCTGCCCAACAATGACAACAATTAGTCAGTGAGGGTTATTTCATTATTATTTATTATTATTATTTATTTATTACTATCATCCTCTACATGAGCTCACCATACTGAAGTCCCAAGGTGTCCCTGGAGTGAGAAAGGTGAAGGAGCTGCCTCTCTGCAATGGAGGTCTACAGTAAAAAAAATGTTATTACTGTGAGTTACGGTACAACGTAGTCTGTTTAAAGTCTACTTTTCAATGTGTACATGTATGCAAAATGTATACAAAGGTACTTCAAAAGAAGCAACGCCCAGGCGTTAGTTAGCATGTGATCACATTTTTTTGTAGTTTCCGGACGTACTTGAACGCATCGTTTACCATTCAGCAAACGTGAAAACCGCCATTACCTAAATAGTATTAGTTGTTCGCCTCTATAACCCGGTACATGTTGCGCGTTAATTTATTTTTTTTAATTTAAAGGTGCATACGTACTTTTTGGAGTTATTTCTCCGTAGACTTTGTGGCGACGAAGCTGCACTGATGACACTGATGGTGGACAACCTCGATGACGTCCGACGGAGTTTGGGTTTCTTTCCCAACGTTCCCCCGTTTACTTCCTCGTTTTCTTCCATTTTTCCGGCAGACTTTAGTTTAAAATCGCTCTCGACGACAGATTTGCGGGGCCAATTATGGAATCGATGATGATCGTAAAAGAAATCCACTCGATGACAACAGAGCACATTCACACACACACACAAACACACTACTGCGGAAGTTTGAAAATGGCGGATTGTTGGAAATGGACCAATCAGCAAATAGCTCGAGGCTCGCTGCTAGGAGACAATGAATGTGGGCGGGGTCAAGAAGGAACCCCTTCCGTTGTCATTTATGTGCTTTACTTGTTACCAGACTCGTAATATAGAATAGTTAGAGCATAGAAAACCTGTTTATGACTTTCTAAATCATTAAAAAATATATTATTAGATACATATATACATGAAATGACACCCCTATAGTTACCTCTGCACTCCTATTATTTTTTGTTTACGCCACATTGCAACTCTTACGTCACAGGAAGTTGAGACAAACGCAAGCTAGCGAGCTCGCAAGCTAGCTAGTTAGCGAGCTAATCAGTCGGTTTTATTTCTATTTAATTGATTAACTTCATGCAGTGTTAAAGTAATGCCATATAAGGTAATATCCCGCTGTTTTCGGTCATTACTGCCAACCAGTGGCCATTTATATTTACATTATATTTACATATGTTTGGCCTAATAATAGACTATAGTCTACCACCAAACGGCCATCATTTATTCATTACTTTCTGAAAAACTACAATACGGGCTGTTTTGTTGTCAATGATGGCCTATAATTAAAATAAAAATATGCATATTTAAGCAAACCGTATGTATGTTATTGCCTCAGAGAAGCATTTTCAAGCACAACAATGGCTAAATGAAGTAAAATACAAGGCTATGTTGTGATGTGTAGTATTGTACAATGGTCACTAGGTGTCAGTAAACCTTACACTCACGTGACAACACAAACTCCCCCTTTGCTAACATGTGCCAGTCTGAATTATGTCTTATTGTCTCTTATTATGTTTACTTCCTATTTCAGTCTGCAGGCTTCTAATAATGTTAAAAATGTATTTATAAGGTGATCCTATGAAGGTTTCCTATGCCATATGTCTATTTGATCTGATTATATCTGCTATATTGGGTACATTAGTGCTATATTGATTGTAAAGGTGACTATAGGGGTGTTATTTCAGGTCTAGAGAGCTCTAAAATGTTAAAAATGAGTATTTAGAAGGTGGTAAACGACCTTTTTATGTCTTACTTTCTCTTATGTTTAGTTATGTTTGAGTAAAACTAGTGTCATGTGACTCTAGGGGTGTTATTTCAGGTCTAGAGAGCTCTAAAATGTTAAAAATGTGTATTTAGAAGGTGGTAAACGACCTTTTTATGTCTTACTTTCTCTTATGCTTAGTTATGTTTGAGTAAAATTAGTGTCATGTGACTCTAGGGGTGTTATTTCAGGTCTAGAGAGCTCTAAAATGTTAAAAATGTGTATTTAGAAGGTGGTAAACGACCTTTTTATGTCTTACTTTCTCTTATGTTTAGTTATGTTTGAGTAAAATTAGTGTCATGTGACTCTAGGGGTGTTATTTCAGGTCTAGGGAGCTCTAAAATGTTAAAAATGAGTATTTAGAAGGTGGTAAACAACCTTTTTATGTCTTATTTTCTCTTATGTTTAGTTATGTTTGAGTAAAATTAGTGTCATGTGACTCTAGGGGTGTTATTTCAGGTCTAGAGAGCTCTAAAGTGTTAAAAATGTGTATTTAGAAGGTGGTAAACAACCTTTTTATGTCTTATTTTCTCTTATGTTTAGTTATGTTTGAGTAAAATTAGTGTCATGTGACTCTAGGGGTGTTATTTCAGGTCTAGAGAGCTCTAAAATGTTAAAAATGTGTATTTAGAAGGTGGTAAACGACCTTTTTATGTCTTACTTTCTCTTATGTTTAGTTATGTTTGAGTAAAATTAGTGTCATGTGACTCTAGGGGTGTTATTTCAGGTCTAGAGAGCTCTAAAATGTTAAAAATGAGTATTTAGAAGGTGGTAAACAACCTTTTTATGACTTACTTTTTCTTATGTTTAGTTATCTTTAGTTATGAGTAAAATTAGTGTAATGTGACTATAGGGATGTTATTTCATGTCTAGAGAGCTCTGACAATGTTAAGAACGTGTATTTAGAAGGTGGTAAACAAGTTTTTATTATGTTTACTATGAGTAATAGGAGGGTAAAGGTGACTATAGGGGTGTTATTTCATGTCTTCAGGGCTCAAATTCTGTTAAAAAGTGTATTTAGAAGGTGGTAAATAGGTTTTCCATATATTTCGTTTTTTTATTATGTTCACTATATTGAGTAATACGAGTGTAAAGGTGACTATAGGGGTGTTATTTCAGGTCTAGAGAGCTCTCACAATGTTAAAAACGCGTATTTAGAAGGTGGTAAACAAGTTTTTTATGTCTTACTTTCTCTTATGTCTACTATATTGAGTAATAGCAGTGCAAAGGTGACTATAGGGGTGTTATTTCATGTCTCTAGGGCTCTAATCATGTTAAAAAGTGTATTTAGAAGGTGGTAAATGGGTTTTCCATATCTTTGTTTTTTTATTATGTTCACAATATTGAGTAATATAAGTGTAAAGGTGAATATAGGGGTGTTATGTCATGTCTAGAAAGCTCTAAAATGTTAAAAATGTGTATTTAGAAGGTGGTAAACAAGCTTTTTATGTCTTACTTTCTCTTGTGTTTAGTTATGTTTGAGTAAAAAATTGTGTAATTAGTGTAATGTGACTATAGGGGTGTTATTTCATTTCTTCAGGGCTCTAATTATGTTAAAAAGTTTATTTAGAAGGTGGGAAATAGGTTTTCCATATCTGACTTTCATGATGTTTACTATATTGAGTAATAGGAGTGTAAAGGTGACTATAGGGGTGTTATTTCATGTCTAAAGAGCTCTAATAATGTTAAAAAAAGCTGTAAAAAAAGACCCCACGCACTCAGCCTTTCTCATGTTTAATATTTATTCTTATTTTGACAAAGCAGCATGGATGTTATTGCCTTTTGTCACTTCCCCTCTCGGATGACCTGACTGACCTTCAAAGAGCGATGATGATGATGATGATTCTTCAGCAGCGTCCTTCCTTCATGATCACCTGAGTTGGCTGTCAGTTCCATGATGAATGTGACATGTGACAAGCGGCGTGTAGTCGCAAACACGACCATCCCGTATTTCAAACATGCAACTGTTTCCTGGGCTCCTGTTGCTAGGCGGAAAAAGGACAGGAAGACATCAAGTCAAACAACGCCATTCACAACCCTGACGATGACTTCTTTATTTTTCACTTGCATGTTGGCTCGTACAGCACTTGAACGCATCACTTGAGGAGAACCAGATCTTCTCGGTCATGTTGGGGTGAGGTGTGGTGTGTTCATGGACCGTCCGAGAGAGTCCGCATCCCACAACACTGATTTCATGTGGTGCTAGAGACTGGAGAACAACATCTACGCCGCCAAATGAAATCAGCTTCTGAGTGCAGTCCAGGATGGAAAACATCTTTGCCAGTCTGGTAGCTCTTTATTTATTTATTTTATTTTATTTTGTTTATGATACAGTAAGTTTTGGTGCTTAATTAATTAGCATTGCAATTAGCATTGCATATGCAAAACCCTGTCATAAAAATAATTTGATTTTCATTTGTTCTGGCCATGGCTAAATGGTGCACAGTAACTTTTGTATTGAGTTGTGGAGTCCTATAGAGCAGCTACACACAATAACCAACACATAAAGCTTTCTAGTTCTTCCAGAATCTGCACCTATTTCTTTGGATTTCAATGTTCCTGCAAAAATTAAAAAATGTTTTAATTTATTCCACCTCCTGCCCCGCCTCCAGGGACGTGTCACTCCACTGTGGTTGGCTTAGACCAGGGGTGGGCAAACTTTTTGACTCGCGGGCCGCATTCATTTAACAAAATTGACGGGGGGGGGGGGGGGGGGGGGATTATGTAGTATTTTACACGGTAGTATTTTACACGTAACAGTCCATTTTTACACCTATATTTTTACACATATTTTACATGTAAAAGTGTCATGCAATCTGCTATATGTGCACTTTGAAATCATTTATTTGATGTAAAGTGTGTTTCTCAATGTATTATTATTATTATTATTATTATTATTATTATTATTGTTATTTTTATTAGAATTATTATTATTATTAGTTATAGTAATGTTATTATATTATTATTATTTTGTTAATAATAATAATATTACTACCATTATTATATTAATATTATTAACAACAATATTCATATAATAGTAGTATTATTATCATTATTGACATTATTATTATTATTATTATTATTATTATTGTTATTTTTATTAGAATTATTATTATTATTAGTTATAGTAATGTTATTATATTATTATTATTTTGTTAATAATAATAATATTACTACCATTATTATATTAATATTATTAACAACAATATTCATATAATAGTAGTATTATTATCATTTTTGACATTATTATTATTATTATTATTATTATTATTATTATTATTATTGTTATTTTTATTAGAATTATTATTATTATTAGTTATAGTAATGTTATTATATTATTATTATTTTGTTAATAATAATAATATTACTACCATTATTATATTAAGATTATTAACAACAATATTCATATAATAATAGTATTATTATCATTATTGACAACATTATTATTATTATTATTATTAGTATTATTATTAGTATTATTATTATTATTATTGTGCTTGTGCTCCTTTGCATGCATCCTTTGCATGCATTTTGTAAACAACAGACCACATCAAATAAGGAAATTGATAAAGCAGCTACCTCAACCATCAAAAAGTTGGTCCAAGCCATGATGCCAGGTTGCATGTTGAGTTTAAATGAAATACTTTGGAAAAAACAGGCGGGCCATATTGAAACACTTGGCGGGCCGGATGTGGCCCCCGGGCCGTAGTTTGCCCACCCCTGGCTTAGAAGGACGTCTGGTTTGCGCCGCGAGCTTTGAACGCTATAGAAGTTGATAATAATCGGATCTTTTAAAAATGTCGGCTATTAGCATCCAGCTACATGTGTCGGATTCCGAATCCGATCGGAAGTCGAAACCGGACAGTCCAAAGTTACTTCGAGACGTCTCTTAACGGTAAGTAGCATTTAGCATTTTAGCGTTTTCTACAGCACGGGTAACGTCTAATGTGGCCACTAATTGTGATGGGAAACGGCTATTAGCAACCCCTCTCCCTGTAGGCAAGCGTTATCGCGCCCATATAAGGAAGTCCGCTCCTCTGTGACATCACAACGGGACACTTTTACCGCAACCTTCTGAAACAGAGCGTTTTGAGCCATCCCAAACTTCTTTCAAGGGCTCACTTCCAAATACGAAAACGTCATTATGTGAAACTTTGGCGTGGTTTAACACCAGAATACTACATTAGAAGTACATTTAAAGGTCAGGAAAGTGGAAAAAAGTATAATACGTCCACTTTTAGTGTGTTTGGCTGTACTGTAGCTTTTTTGTATCCTTGTTAACATATATTATGTCCTGTCGTTGTACATTCTTTCTTCTGTAATGGCGTCTCTTCAGAGTCCCACTGCTAGCAAAAACATGCATGTTAAGTTAATTGGTGACTCCAAACTCTAAACTCCCATCACGTTGTCCTTGTGAGACCATTGATGCTGGTGTGCGGTAAAACACGATGCGTTCAGGTGCATACAGTGCGCGGAAGATATCCACTACAGTCATCAGCCCTTCAAGGACAATTCCTCCATTCAGCTCAGGCACAGAAGTGAACCTGAACAATAACAAATGTTATATAGTCGCTAAAATACTCGCTAAATGTCCTGCAAAAAAGGTCAGTAAGGATAATTCATAATGGCGCCTACAGAGAACATACTAACTCCTTATTTGTAAAATGACAAATACTTCAACTTGCTGATATAGTTCATGTTCAAACAGCTAAAATAATGCATAAGGCTAAAAATAAGCAATTAGCTAAAAATGTCATCCAATACTTCTCTACAAGAGAGGAGAAATATGATCTCAGGGAAGAAGTACATTTGAAACACTTCTATGCTAGGACTACGTTATGCTAGCCATAGCATTTCAGGATGTGGAATCAAACTATGGGATGGATTGAGTAAGGAAGTCAAACAATGCACAACGATGAGCCAATAAAATAAAATAAAATAAAATAAAATAAAATAAAATAAAATAAAATAAAATAAAATAAAATAAAATAAAATAAAATAAAATAAAATAAAATAAAATAAAATAAAATAAAATAAAATAAAATAAAATAAAATAAAATAAAATAAAATAAAATAAAATAAAATAAAATAAAATAAAATAAAATAAAATAAAATAAAATAAAATAAAATAAAATAAAATAAAATAAAATAAAATAAAATAAAATAAAATAAAATAAAATAAAATAAAATAAAATAAAATAAAATAAAATAAAATAAAATAAAATAAAATAAAATAAAATAAAATAAAATAAAATAAAATAAAATAAAATAAAATAAAATAAAATAAAATAAAATAAAATAAAATAAAATAAAATAAAATAAAATAAAATAAAATAAAATAAAATAAAATAAAATAAAATAAAATAAAATAAAATAAAATAAAATAAAATAAAATAAAATAAAATAAAATAAAATAAAATAAAATAAAATAAAATAAAATAAAATAAAATAAAATAAAATAAAATAAAATAAAATAAAATAAAATAAAATAAAATAAAATAAAATAAAACAAAACAAAACAAAACAAAACAAAACAAAACAAAACAAAACTAAACTAAACTAAACTAAACTAAACTAAACTAAACTAAACTAAACTAAACTAAACTAAACTAAACTAAACTAAACTAAACTAAACTAAACTAAACTAAATAAAATTAAATTAAAGAAAATTAAATTAAATTAAATTAAAGAAAATTAAATTAAATTAAATTAAATTAAATAGGAAAGCAGGAAGTGAACAAATGTAACAGTTACTGATTGTAAAACTGCTATATAAATCACTATATTGACACTTACTATGGTACCCATTATGGCATTGGATGCTCATATCAGGTTTGAATCCGTGAATACGTGCAAGCAAGCAGGCCAAAAAGAAAGAGAGCTCGTAATCTCCAAGTCTTTGAGGAGTTCAACCTCAAGCAGATCTGACATCTCCCTTCCTGGAAGTGCAGATGAGAGAATTTGATCTTAGGTATGAGTGCAACCTTTCTAAGAATGACTCACAGATGATTGATGTCCTGAGAGAAAGACCAGCCGACCTGGCATGAAGATGGCACATGAGAAGAAAAGACCTGGTGGTCTTTGTGTGATGATGAAACTCATGCATTACTTTTACTCCAAGTCACCACCAGGGGCGCACTTTTACAAATGTCATTTTAAAAATGAATGAAACCCGGTTAAAGATCCTCTGAAGGCCCTACTGTGAAAAAAAACAAGTAGTCAAAGATCCTCTATATTCCTCTACAAAAAAAGCTATTCAAAGATTGTTTATGTGACAGGAGCGCTCTGCTGTTTTTACAGATATACTGCAAGAAAAAAAATGCACTAGCCAAAGATCATCTATTAGACAGAGGAGCACTCTGCTATTTTTAAGGACCTACTGCAAAAAAACAATTCTGCTATAATAGGAACATTCTGCAAAAAAAAAAAAAAAAAGCTAGTCAAAGATTCTGTATTTGACAGAGTAGTTGTCCGCAGTTTTCAAGGGTATGGATAAAGTGCAACTAATCAAAGATTGTTTACGTCACAGGAGCGCTCTGTTGTCTTTACTGCAAGAAAAAAAAGCCCTAGCCAAAGATCATTTATAGGACAGAGGAGCACTCCGCTGCTTTTAAGGACCTACTGCAAAAAACAACAACAGCCAAAAAAAAACTATTCTGCTATTTTTAGGGACATTCTGAACAAAAACAAAAAGTCAAAGATTCTGTATTTGACAAAGTAGTTGTCCGCAGTTTTTCAAGATATGGTCAAAGATCCTCTATGTGACATAAAAGTGATCTGCTGTTTTTAAGGACCTACTGCAAAAAAACAACAGCCAAAAAAAACAATTCTGCTATTTTTAGGGACATTCTGGAAAAAAAAAGCTAGTCAAAGATTCTGTATTTGAGAGAGTAGTTGTCCGCAGTTTTTCAGGATATGGTCAAAGATCCTCTATGTGACATAGAAGTGCGCTGCTGCTTTTAAAAACTTACTGAAAAAAAAAAACAAAACTCAAACTGTGAGCAAGTCAAAGATCGTTTCATCTGCAGGACAGAGGAGCACTCTGCTGTTTTTAAGGACCTACTGCAAAAAAACAACAACAGCCAAAAAAACAATTCTGCTATTTTTACGGACATTGTGGAAAAAAAAAGCGAGTCAAAGATTCTGTGTTTGACAATACTGCGACAATGCTGGTCAAAGATCCTCTATAGTACGACAGTGTGCTATTTTTGAGAACCTATAGCAAGAGCGCTCGTCAAAGATCCGAAGTATGACGATTGTGCTTTGCTGTTTTTGGGCTAACCGTATACAGAAAATGCTTATCAAAGATCCTCTCTATGACAGGAGTGAACCTGCGTTGTGTAGCCTCCACCATCACTTCATGGAACTTCTGGATCGATTCCATCTTGTCTGTCGGGTCCACATACCGTTTGTCCCGTGTCGGTTTGGTGGTCTCGGAGGGGTCCGAACGCCATGCCCTGTGGAACCCCTGCCCACATGAAGAGGACAGAACTGGAGATGAAACGGACAAACACTCACCACCTGAAGGTCAGGTCCCACGTCGGAAGTCCAAATGAACGCAGAGGCCACCTCTTGCTCATCTTGTGTGCGTGACGGCAAGGGGAGGGGAGGGCAGGGGAGGGGTGGGGGGGCGTGGTACCGCCCCCTTTTACCTCCCTCTTTCCTTCATCTTTACGTCACCGGTGCGAGTGTGCATCTGTCACTCCGCCTGTGAGTCAACACCCACTTTCCCTTTCGCTCCACACCAACTTCTCCTTCTATGTCCTTGCATGTTAGCATAAAAATATGCTATATTTATATGCATGCTGAATCATCAATGTGGGAGATCTATGGATTGTGATATTAATAATCATAATAATAATAATAATATTTTGGACTTACAATGTATGACTTTGATACTTCAAAACATTTTGAAGAAAGACATAAACATTTGTGGGCATCTACCGTGTTGTTAAATTAACAATAATAACAATAATAATAATAATATGAAGAAGGAGAATGTAGACACACATTTTTGTGGAAAAAATTGATATAAACAAATATTTTTGGATTAAAAAAATCCAAACATCCATCCTCTATCCAAAGATCATCTATAGGACAGGGGAGCGCTCCACCTACTGCAAAAAAAAACAACAACCAAAAAAAACAAAACAATTGCTATTTTAGGGACATTCTGAAAAAAAAGCTAGTCAAAGATTCTGTATTTGACAGAGAAGTTGTCCGCAGTTTTTCAGGATATGGTCAAAGATCCTCTATGTGACATAGAAGTGTTCTGCTGCTTTTAAAAACTTGCTGAAAAAAAAAAAAACTCAAAATGTGAGCTAGTCAAAGATAGTTTACGTGACAGAAGCACTCTGCTGTTTTTACAGATATTCTGCGAGAAAAAAAAAGCACTAGCCAAAGATCATATATAGACAGAGGAGCGCTCTGCTGTTTTTAAGGACCTATACTGCAAAAAAAAACAACAGCCAAAAAAAACAATTCTGCTATTTTTAGGCACATTCTGAAAAAAAAGCTAGTCAAAGATTCTGTATTTGAGAGAGTAGTTGTCCACAGTTTTCCAGGATATGGTCAAAGATCCTCTATGTGACATAAAGGGCTCTACTGCTGAAAACCCCCCTCAAAATCAGAGTCAAAGATCCTCTATTTGTCAGAGGAGTTCTTTGCTGTTTTTAAGGACATAGTGCAAATAAAAGAAAGTCCAAGATACCACTATTTTAAGAACCTATAAGCTAGGCAAAGATCCTCTATGTATGACGGGAGCTCACTGTTGTTTTTAGGACATGCTTAAAAAAACACTGGTCGGAGATCCTCTAAATGACAAAGGAGTGCTCTGCTTTTTTTAAGGATCTACTGCATTGAAAAAAGCTAGTCAAAGATTGTTTACGTGACAGGAGCGCTCTGTAGTTTTTACAGATATTCTGCAAGAAAAAAACACTAGCCAAAGATCATCTACAGGACAGAGGAGCAGCAGTCATTGAGCATGAACCTTCTCGAAGGGGAGTTTTTCCCGCGCTTAGTGCTTGCTCGTGTGTGATTGACGTACGAGGCGCCCACAAGAGCGGGAAATTCCGAGACGGAAGTAGTATGCCTTCGCGGATGCCACGACTCACGGAGCAGGAATCTACCTCGGCATTTTTTAGTGTTGACCGTCATGATGAAAAACACTTAGGGTAAGGACGGTGGGCGTGGTGCACACACGCACACTTCCCGCTTCACGTTCCCGTGTGGTGAGTCAGCTGACCGCCATGGTGACTTGCTCCTCTCTTCCTGTTCTTGGAGCCTGGCGAGGACGCCTCAGGAAGTGACTCACTGCCCACCCGGCCGACGTCGGATGCACTTTGGTCCACTTGTCAAGCGTCCAAGAACACTCTAGAACTCCACCTCCGGCGCCATGAAAGACGAGGATCAAGCCAGCCGTCCCGCTAGCTTCAGTTCTTTCCTTTGGAATAATCAATCAGGGTGTAGTGCTAGGTTAGCGGTACATAATTCACCCCGGAACCATCGATAGTGGAGTGGTTGCCACCCGGAGGGCTGGGCGCGAGGGAAAGGGGTTCTCTTCCTGTTATGGTTGCAAGGTGTGCGGTTATGTCTCGCGTAGTGAGGAGTGTGAGTTAATATTCGAAGAATATTTATTCTTTAAACGATTAAACTTTATTCGAATAAACTTTATTCGAAGAATAAAGTTCTCTGCTAAGTTCAACACCCGGCCTCAGACTCCAGTTCTTCGTCGCTTACTGTCGGCGTGGATTTCAAGCTATTAAAAAACGTCATTAGCAGCGATGGTTATGTTTTTTGCCACCAAAATGTTGGCAAAAAACACTTCCGTGAAGCGCTGCTGAAAGTAAATATTTCTATTTTTATTGAACGCTGCAACGCAGCATCAACATAAAGGTAAATGTTTTTAGGTTTATATGAGGCAACACGGCGGACACAAAACACATCCTGTTGCGTGCCCTTCACAATAAACTACATCCGGTTTACCATACTCACAACGGGTTTCTGTACTCTCATTTCTCACCAATAATAATGAACATTTGTGAATACGGTGTATCCATAACAAGACCCATTTGGCTTAGCTTTTTATTTTATATTCAATACAGAGCAGTGAATCAACTATTAAAATGCAATATATATATATATTATTTTAATATATTATTTATATTATATATATTATTATTATATTATTAAAGGAAAATTAAATTAATTATATTATTATTAATATATTATATATTATTATATATTATTATATATTATATATATTATATAAATTATTATATTATTACATTTTTAAGGCACAAATCACACGGCATACTGTATTATTCCAGAATTATTAACCTACAGTGATTAGTTACTCTGTAAAACGGGGGGGGGGGTATTACTGTAGAATATTACTCATAATAGCCAAAGATATTTGCATACGAGTCATACTTTCTTGGCCTTTTCCACGCATTGCATGTTACTCCTGCACCCACCTGGGGTGGCTGGCCGTGGGAAGGACGGCGCCTGCGTAAGGCGGAGAGGACGAAGGACCCGTGGATTGCTAAATCTCTCCTAATCCAACAGGGTACTTAGCAGCCTCTACTGACCAAACCAAGTAGTGCATGTAATAACGCATAGTAGTGCATATAATATAACGGCACTTACAAATCAGGCTCAAACAGCGACACCATGTGGTGGATTTGTAGAAAGATGATCGCACTGACACCCTTTCTGTGTACAGCACTTCAGGAGGATATATATATATATATAATATATATTATTACTTTAATAACCGTTTCAATATTATATATTTTGGACATAAAATGTATTCATATGTTTTTAAATAAGTCTTGCTGTATAAATGTTGATGTGCTCCAATAATGTGCTTTTTATATATGTTTTGTCATATAACACCCCTATAGTTACCTTTACAGTTTACACTCCTGTTGGGAGTTATTAGTTGACATAAGAAAACCTAAGACATAGAAATCATGTTTACCACCTTAGAAATATGGGCTTTACCATTGTTAGAGCTTTCTAAATGCCAAATAGCACCCCTATAGTCACCTTCAAACTCCTATTGGGAGTTATTAGTTGACATGAGAAAACCTAAGACATAGAAATCATGTTTACCACCTTAGAAATATGGGCTTTACCATTATTAGAGCTCTCTAAATGCCAAATAGCACCCCTATAGTCACCTTCAAACTCCTATTGGGAGTTATTAGTTGACATGAGAAAACCTAAGACATATAAATCCTGTTTACCACCTTAGAAATATGGGTTTTACCATTATTAGAGCTCTCTAAATGCCAAATAGCACCCCTATAGTCACCTTCAAACTCCTATTGGGAGTTATTAGTTGACATAAGAAAACCTAAGACATAGAAATCATGTTTACCACCTTAGAAATATGGGCTTTACCATTATTAGAGCTCTCTAAATGCCAAATAGCACCCCTATAGTCACCTTCAAACTCCTATTGGGAGTTATTAGTTGACATAAGAAAACCTAAGACATAGAAATCATGTTTACCACCTTAGAAATATGGGCTTTACCATTATTAGAGCTCTCTAAATGCCAAATAGCACCCCTATAGTCACCTTCAAACTCCTATTGGGAGTTATTAGTTGACATGAGAAAACCTAAGACATAGAAATCATGTTTACCACCTTAGAAATATGGGCTTTACCATTATTAGAGCTCTCTAAATGCCAAATAGCACCCCTATAGTCACCTTCAAACTCCTATTGGGAGTTATTAGTTGACATGAGAAAACCTAAGACATAGAAATCATGTTTACCACCTTAGAAATATGGGCTTTACCATTATTAGAGCTCTCTAAATGCCAAATAGCACCCCTATAGTCACCTTCAAACTCCTATAGGGAGTTATTAGTTGACATGAGAAAACCTAAGACATATAAATCCTGTTTACCACCTTAGAAATATGGGTTTTACCATTATTAGAGCTCTCTAGACATGAAATAACACCCCTATGGTCACCTTTACACTCCTATTACCCAATACCCTGGCTGACCCCAATAAGTTCAAGCAGATTTCCAAGCTCCCGTTCTTGTCTAAGATCTTAGAAAAGGTGGTTGTTATCTTGACCGATGAGGTTTTTCCAATCTGGTGTCCGGAAATTTCACTCCACGGAAAGTTTTAGCGTCACAGCGAACCAAGTAGAGTCTGACTCAGCAAACAGCTGTGTGGGAGTCCCCCAGGGTTCTGTACTGGGGCCTGCCCTTTTTAATGCTGTATTTGCTTCCTTTGGGAAAGAGGAGTCCCCCAGGGTTCTGTACTGGGGCCTGCCCTTTTTAATGCTGTATTTGCTTCCTTTGGGAAAGAGGAGTCCCCCAGGGTTCTGTTCTGGGGCCTGCCCTGTTTATGCTGTATTTGCTTCCTTTGGGAAAGAGGAGTCCCCCAGGGTTCTGTTCTGGGGCCTGCCCTTTTTAATGCTGTATTTGCTTCCTTTGGGAAAGAGGAGTCCCCCAGGGTTCTGTACTGGGGCCTGCCCTTTTTTATGCTGTATTTGCTTCCTTTGGGAAAGAGGAGTCCCCCAGGGTTCTGTACTGGGGCCTGCCTGGTTTATGCTGTATTTGCTTCCTTTGGGAAAGAGGAGTCCCCCAGGGTTCTGTTCTGGGGCCTGCCCTTTTTAATGCTGTATTTGCTTCCTTTGGGAAAGAGGAGTCCCCCAGGGTTCTGTACTGGGGCCTGCCCTTTTTTATGCTGTATTTGCTTCCTTTGGGAAAGAGGAGTCCCCCAGGGTTCTGTACTGGGGCCTGCCTGGTTTATGCTGTATTTGCTTCCTTTGGGAAAGAGGAGTCCCCCAGGGTTCTGTTCTGGGGCCTGCCCTGTTTATGCTGTATTTGCTTCCTTTGGGAAAGAGTCCCCCAGGGTTCTGTACTGGGGCCTGCCCTTTTTAATGCTGTATTTGCTTCCTTTGGGAAAGAGGAGTCCCCCAGGGTTCTGTACTGGGGCCTGCCTGGTTTATGCTGTATTTGCTTCCTTTGGGAAAGAGGAGTCCCCCAGGGTTCTGTTCTGGGGCCTCCCCTGTTTATGCTGTATTTGCTTCCTTTGGGAAAGAGGAGTCCCCCAGGGTTCTGTTCTGGGGCCTGCCCTGTTTATGCTGTATTTGCTTCCTTTGGGAAAGAGGAGTCCCCCAGGGTTCTGTTCTGGGGCCTGCCTGGTTTATGCTGTATTTGCTTCCTTTGGGAAAGAGGAGTCCCCCAGGGTTCTGTTCTGGGGCCTGCCCTTTTTAATGCTGTATTTGCTTCCTTTGGGAAAGAGGAGTCCCCCAGGGTTCTGTACTGGGGCCTGCCCTGTTTATGCTGTATGTATTTGCTTCCTTTGGGAAAGAGGAGTCCCCCAGGGTTCCGTTCTGGAGCCTGCCCTGTTTATGCTGTATTTGCTTCCTTTGGGAAAGAGGAGTCCCCCAGGGTTCTGTACTGGGGACTGCCCTGTTTATGCTGTATGTATTTGCTTCCTTTGGGAAAGAGGAGTCCCCCAGGGTTCTGTTCTGGGGCCTGCCCTGTTTATGCTGTATTTGCTTCCTTTGGGAAAGAGGAGTCCCCCAGGGTTCTGTTCTGGGGCCTGCCCTTTTTAATGCTGTATTTGCTTCCTTTGGGAAAGAGGAGTCCCCCAGGGTTCTGTACTGGGGCCTGCCCTTTTTAATGCTGTATTTGCTTCCTTTGGGAAAGAGGAGTCCCCCAGGGTTCTGTTCTGGGGCCTGCCCTTTTTAATGCTGTATTTGCTTCCTTTGGGAAAGAGGAGTCCCCCAGGGTTCTGTTCTGGGGCCTCCCCTGTTTATGCTGTATTTGCTTCCTTTGGGAAAGAGGAGTCCCCCAGGGTTCTGTTCTGGGGCCTCCCCTGTTTATGCTGTATTTGCTTCCTTTGGGAAAGAGGAGTCCCCCAGGGTTCTGTTCTGGGGCCTGCCCTGTTTATGCTGTATTTGCTTCCTTTGGGAAAGAGGAGTCCCCCAGGTTCTGTTCTGGGGCCTGCCTGGTTTATGCTGTATTTGCTTCCTTTGGGAAAGAGGAGTCCCCCAGGGTTCTGTACTGGGGCCTGCCCTTTTTAATGCTGTATTTGCTTCCTTTGGGAAAGAGGAGTCCCCCAGGGTTCTGTACTGGGGACTGCCCTGTTTATGCTGTATGTATTTGCTTCCTTTGGGAAAGAGGAGTCCCCCAGGGTTCTGTTCTGGGGCCTGCCCTGTTTATGCTGTATTTGCTTCCTTTGGGAAAGAGGAGTCCCCCAGGGTTCTGTTCTGGGGCCTGCCCTTTTTAATGCTGTATTTGCTTCCTTTGGGAAAGAGGAGTCCCCCAGGGTTCTGTACTGGGGCCTGCCCTTTTTAATGCTGTATTTGCTTCCTTTGGGAAAGAGGAGTCCCCCAGGGTTCTGTTCTGGGGCCTGCCCTTTTTAATGCTGTATTTGCTTCCTTTGGGAAAGAGGAGTCCCCCAGGGTTCTGTTCTGGGGCCTCCCCTGTTTATGCTGTATTTGCTTCCTTTGGGAAAGAGGAGTCCCCCAGGGTTCTGTTCTGGGGCCTCCCCTGTTTATGCTGTATTTGCTTCCTTTGGGAAAGAGGAGTCCCCCAGGGTTCTGTTCTGGGGCCTGCCCTGTTTATGCTGTATTTGCTTCCTTTGGGAAAGAGGAGTCCCCCAGGTTCTGTTCTGGGGCCTGCCTGGTTTATGCTGTATTTGCTTCCTTTGGGAAAGAGGAGTCCCCCAGGGTTCTGTACTGGGGCCTGCCCTTTTTAATGCTGTATTTGCTTCCTATTTTTACTCATTTCTTGAATAAAACTCAAAGGCATTGTGGACATAAAGTACAATTATATCTTGTTTCAAAATACAGTTTCCTTGGTCTGACTTAAAAGTGACCATTTTTAAAACTGGTCACCAATGGTCTCTGGTTGAGACCATTAGAGAAGCCCTGCAGTAGAACACAAGAACCTTCCTGAGAACACGAATGTGATGTTTACTGAAGACGAGCAACAATATTCATATTTTCAAAAGACCCGTCTTTGCTCAGGTTGTGCATTAAAAAGTCGACGCCACGCGTCCTCACCGGGCCTTCTTTATGGTGTCGGGATGAGGCGGCGGCGCCGCCCGCAGGTTCCACACCTCGGTGTAGAGCAGCGTGCCCACGAAGACCAAGGCGGTGCCCGCCCAGTGCAGCATGGTGAACGGGTTCTGGAAGTAAATGATGGAGAAGATGAGGCTGAGGAACTTCCTCAGCGTCACCACCAGGGTGACTGTGAGGGAGGCGCACTCGGTGGTCAGGATGAAGACGCCGCGGATACACACGTACCTTGAAGGGCAGCGTTAAGGTCAAACATGGAAGACAGTGACCGGGCAAGGCGTGCAATGATCACGTGACAAAAGGATACTGCGTGATGACGTTGATGAGCAGGTAGAACCACATGCTTGGAACCCTCAGCTCGACAAGCGGAAGAAGAACCGGAGCTGGAAAGACAATACCGGTTTCAATCTCTGCCTGAAAAACAAACCACTATGATAAAAGTATGCGCTTCTTTTTGCACCCAGCCCGAGATGAACGTGCCAAGGCTGAGACGGACACGCCAAGGCCGAGACGAACGTGCCAAGGCCGAGACGGACACGCCAAGGCCGAGACGGACACGCCAAGGCCGAGATGAACGTGCCAAGGCCGAGACGGACACGCCAAGGCCGAGACGGACACGCCAAGGCCGAGACGAACGTGCCAAGGCCGAGACGGACACGCCAAGGCCGAGATGAACGTGCCAAGGCCGAGACGAACGTGCCAAGGCCGAGACGGACACGCCAAGGCCGAGACGAACGTGCCAAGGCCGACACAAACACGCTGAGGCCGAGAAAGTGAAAAAGCTTCTCCTCTGAATGTCCTTCTTGCCCAATCTATTTGGAACACTTTCTCAAGTTTAGAATAAGTACATTGAAGAGGCTAACTAATTAGCTAACTAGCTTGCTATGCTAGCAGGGCGCGTCTGATCGGTCCCTGCAGTGATCCCGTAACCTGTGCAGCGTGACGTAAACAATAGATAATGTAATGTAGGGGTGTTATTTCATGTCTACAGGGCTTTAATAATGTTAAAAAGCATACTTATACAATATACAGTAATACACAGGTTTTCTCCGCTATGAATTATGAAAATACTCCAGTTATTAAGAAATGATATTATCCAACACAGGCCCTTTAAGAAGAAGTTTTAGAAATACATTAAGATTGAATACTTCAAGCCCAACTTTTAATACTTTTTTTTGGGTATGAGGTAGTAGTTGACTTGAAAAAGGTACTAAAAAGTACTTTGTAGTTCGGTATGTGATATAAATAAATATAATAAATAAAATAAATATATTAAAAAAAATTATTAACTTAAAAAGAAAAACTTAAATTATATTAGGAAAGCAAGAAGTGAACAAATGTAACAGTTACCGATTGATACTGATACTGAAAAGTACCAGATGGAGGGGTAGGATTTAATAAGCTTTGCTTCTTCCTACTCCTTTTGGACATGTGGAACTGGGAACTGATTATGGGATGCACTCAATTGGAATCTGATGCATGTTCAAATGAAATAAAACCATTACCATTCCCATTCCCATTCCATATGGTTGCGTGTCTGATAAAGTCCTGCCTATGAAAGTAGAATGAAAGTGGAATGAATGTAGAATGAAAGTAGAATGAAAGTGGAATGAAAGTGGAATGAAAGTGGAATGAAAGTGGAATGAAAGTGGAATGAAAGTAGAATGAAAGTGGAATGAAAGTGGAATGAAAGTGGAATGAATGTAGAATGAAAGTGGAATGAATGTGGAATGAATGTGGAATGAAAGTAGAATGAATGTGGAATGAAAGTAGAATGAATGTAGAATCAAAGTGGAATGAATGTAGAATCAAAGTGGAATGAATGTAGAATCAAAGTGGAATGAATGTAGAATGAAAGTGGAATGAATGTAAAATGAAAGTAGAATGAATGTAAAATGAAAGTGGAATGAATGTAAAATGAAAGTGGAATGAATGTAAAATGAATGTGGAATGAATGTAAAATGAATGTGGAATGAATGTAAAATGAATGTGGAATGAATGTAAAATGAATGTGGAATGAATGTAAAATGAAAGTAAAATGAAAGTAGAATGAAAGTGGAATGAATGTGGAATGAAAGTAGAATGAATGTGGAATGAAAGTAGAATGAATGTGGAATGAAAGTAGAATGAATGTGGAATGAATGTAGAATGAAAGTGGAATTAATGTAGAATGAAAGTGGAATGAATGTAGAATGAAAGTGGAATGAAAGTGGAATGAATGTGGAATGAATGTACAATGAATGTGGAATGAATGTGGAATGAAAGTAGAATGAATGTGGAATTAATGTAGAATGAAAGTGGAATGAATGTAGAATGAAAGTGGAATTAATGTAGAATGAAAGTGGAATGAATGTAGAATGAAAGTGGAATGAATGTAGAATGAATGTACAATGAATGTGGAATGAATGTGGAATGAAAGTAGAATGAATGTAAAATGAATGTGGAATGAAAGTAAAATGAATGTAGAATGAAAGTAGAATGAAAGTGGAATGAAAGTGGAATGGATGTAGAATGGAAGTAGAATGAAAGTGGAATAAATGTAGAATGAAAGTGGAATGAAAGTAGAATGAATGTGGAATGAAAGTGTCTGATAAAGTCCTGTCAGATCCATTTCCGAGAGCCCAATTCCTGGACTTAACTTCCTAGAGAAAGTGTAAATAACCAGGAGGCTGCTGATGTCCTCTTGAGGCGCTTACAGGACTCAATGTTGGCGTGGAGGAGCGGAATGAGGACACGGCGTCCTCGGGTGAGGAACAGGAAGAGGAAACCACTCACGGCTTTGACTGAAGTGGACGCAGTGCTCATAGATGTCCGAGAACAGCAGCAGGAAGCCCGGCAGAGGCAGGAAGTGCTGGAAAGGAGAATAAAGAGACGGGCGTGAGTGGGAAAGGCGGGCCAAGGAAGAGCAGTTTGATTGACTGGCCTCCAGGGGGCGTGGCAAAGTTCATTTATTATCATGTGATCAAGTGACCAGTGGTGTCATTGGCTTATTGTTCTACCTTCATTTGGGCTCTCATGGTTCTTAAATATTTGTCTGTTGTATCTTCAGCGGTTGATACAATACAATTTCCTGATATTACCACTTTATTCTCATAATATTAACACTTTTTTCCTCGTTAGAATGAGACCTTTTGGGTACAATAATTTGACTTCATTCTTGTAAAAATATTCTCCAATTTGTGCCGTTTTTTTTTTTTTACTTTCCAACTAATTCAACTTTCTTCACCTCGCAATTATGACTTTGTTCCCATAAAATTATCATTTTATTTGTGTAACATTAAAACTTTTCCCCCAACCTAATTTGGCAGAAAAATGTAACAACTTTATTTGTTGTTTTGTTTATTTCTCATAGTATTAACACTTCAAAAATAAAATCAAATCTTTTTTTCTTTAATATTTACATTTTACATTTTAATAAATTACAAGAAAATACAATCATGTTGAAATAGCTGGAGAAATTCAAAAGAAAACATCAGAATATTTGTATTTATTTATTTTTGAAATTAATTTCTAATAATATAATAATATTAATAGATAGATGATAGATGGAGTTTTTATTACATTTGTAGAATGCGGCAGGCTACACGGCAGTTGAGTGGTTAGCACACAGGCCTCACAGCTACAACGTATGAATGTAGAATGAAAGTGGAATGAAAGTGGAATGAATGTACAATGAAAGTAGAATGAATGTACAATGAAAGTGGAATGAATGTAGAATGAAAGTGGAATGAATGTAGAATGAAAGTGGAATGAAAGTAGAATGAAAGTGGAATGAAAGTGGAATGAAAGTAGAATGAAAGTGGAATGAAAGTGGAATGAAAGTACTAGAATGAATGTGGAATGAATGTACAATGAAAGTAGAATGAAAGTGGAATGAAAGTAGAATGAAAGTACTAGAATGAATGTAGAATGAAAGTAGAATGAAAGTACTAGAATGAATGTACAATGAAAGTAGAATGAAAGTAGAATGAATGTGGAATGAAAGTGGAATGAAAGTGGAATGAAAGTACAATGAAAGTACTAGAATGAATGTGGAATGAATGTAGAATGAATGTAGAATGAAAGTGGAATGAAAGTGGAATGAAAGTAGAATTAATGTGGAATGAAAGTGGAATGAATGTGGAATGAAAGTGGAATGAAAGTGGAATGAAAGTGGAATGAAAGTGGAATGAATGTACAATGAAAGTGGAATGAATGTACAATGAAAGTGGAATGAATGTACAATGAAAGTGGAATGAATGTACAATGAAAGTGGAATGAATGTACAATGAAAGTAGAATGAATGTACAATGAATGTAGAATGAAAGTGGAATGAAAGTGGAATGAAAGTGGAATGAAAGTACAATGAATGTGGAATGAATGTACAATGAAAGTAGAATGAATGTACAATGAAAGTAGAATGAATGTACAATGAATGTAGAATGAAAGTGGAATGAATGTAGAATGAAAGTAGAATGAAAGTGGAATGAATGTAGAATGAAAGTGGAATGAAAGTGGAATGAATGTACAATGAAAGTGGAATGAATGTACAATGAAAGTGGAATGAATGTACAATGAAAGTGGAATGAATGTACAATGAAAGTAGAATGAATGTACAATGAAAGTAGAATGAATGTACAATGAATGTAGAATGAAAGTGGAATGAATGTGGAATGAAAGTGGAATGAAAGTGGAATGAATGTGGAATGAATGTACAATGAAAGTAGAATGAATGTACAATGAATGTAGAATGAAAGTGGAATGAATGTAGAATGAAAGTAGAATGAAAGTGGAATGAAAATGGAATGAAAGTGGAATGAATGTGGAATGAATGTACAATGAAAGTGGAATGAATGTGGAATGAAAGTGGAATGAAAGTACAATGAAAGTACTAGAATGAATGTAGAATGAAAGTAGAATGAAAGTGGAATAAATGTACAATGAAAGTAGAATGAAAGTAGAATGAAAGTGGAATGAAAGTGGAATAAATGTACAATGAAAGTTGAATGAAAGTGGAATGAATGTACAATGAAAGTAGAATGAAAGTGGAATGAATGTGGAATGAAAGTGGAATGAAAGTGGAATGAAAGTAGAATGAAAGTGGAATGAAAGTGGAATGAATGTGGAATGAATGTGGAATGAAAGTGGAATGAATGTACAATGAAAGTGGAATGAATGTACAATGAAAGTGGAATGAATGTACAATGAAAGTGGAATGAATGTACAATGAAAGTAGAATGAATGTAGAATGAAAGTGGAATGAATGTAGAATGAAAGTGGAATGAAAGTGGAATGAAAGTACAATGAAAGTGGAATGAAAGTGGAATGAATGTGGAATGAATGTAAAATGAGGTGTGAGCTTTTATGGGTGCAGCCATTCTTTTGTGGTCAGTGGGGTGGGGGGGGTGGGGGTCGACTGACTCACATTATAAAAGAGAGCTTCCTTGGAATGCTTCCCATACTTCTTGTACAGAGTCTCCTGGAAAATTCCCATCCTGGCCGACATGATCAAAGCGAAGGTCAACATGCCGATTCCTGAAAAAGAAGAGCGTATGAAATATGGTAGTTGACGTAGTTGACGTAGTTTGCACGTAGTTCATGTTTGCACGTCCACAGCATCAACTCACCCACCAGCCAGCGAATGACAGGGTAGAAGCCTTGTTCCTCAGACCCGTCCCTGGCCACGTTCTGCAGGAGGAGAGAAAGTAAAAGTACTTCTTCCGTCCATTCTCAGCTTCCAGCTGATGAATGGATGAATTTAAAATCAACCATGATGAAAATCAGGTTAAGAGGAGCTACTTTATGTTCATATTGTCATCCCTCGCTGTATCGCTTCCTGACATCATGTTCTTTTTTCATTACAATTCATAAACGATAGCTGTTTGTTGGTTGACTACAGCCGGTTATTAGTCCAGAAATACACAAAGACAAGTTCTATGTAGTATTGTAGTATTGTGGTCACCAGGCTTCAGTCAATAACATTACTGATGCCTTCTCACTGCATGGAGACTGGTCAGCCCAGCCCACATGCCAAGGCCGAAACAGACGTGCCAAGGCCGAGACTGACACACTGTGGCCAAGACGGACATGCCAAAGCAGAGACAGATGTGCCAAGGCCGAGACAGATGTGCCGAGACGGACACACTGTGGCCAAGACGGACATGCCAAGGCCGAGACGGACACACTGTGGCCAAGACGGACGTGCCAAGGCCGAGACGGACACACTGTGGCCAAGACGGACGTGCCAAGGCCGAGACGGACACACTGTGGCCAAGACGGACGTGCCAAGGCCGAGACGGACACACTGTGGCCAAGACGGACATGCCAAGGCCGAGACGGACATGCCAAGGCCAAGACGGACATGCCAAGGCCGAGACGGACACACTGTGGCCAAGACGGACATGCCAAGGCCAAGACGGACACACTGTGGCCGAGACTGACGTGCCAAGGCCGAGACGGACACACTGTGGCCGAGACTGACATGCCAAGGCCGAGACGGGCACACTGTGGCCAAGAAGTACGTGCCAAGGCCAAGACGGACACACTGTGGCCGAGACTGACGTGCCAAGGCCAAGACGGACACACTGTGCCCAATACAGACGTGCCAAGGCCGAGACGGACACACTGTGGCTGAGACGGACATGCCAAGGTCGAGACAGACATGCCAAGGCCAAGACGGACACACTGTGGCCGAGATAAGAGTGAAAAAAATCTTCTCCTCCCATTGCCCTTCTTGCCCACTCTGTTTGAAACACTTTCTCAAGTTTAGAATAAGTACATTGGAGAGGCTAACAAATTAGCTCACTAGCTTGCTATGCTAGCAGGGCCTGTCTTATATGTCCCTGCAGTCCCATAACCTGGGCAATGTGACGTAAACAAAGAATAATAGGTAACTATAGGGGTGTTATTTCATGTCTACAGGGCTCTAATAATGTTAAAAAGCGTATTTAGAAAGTCATAAACAGGTTTTCTCTGCTATGAATTATGAAAATACTCCAGTTCTAAACATTGATTTAACAGTGTCGGGTCTGGAACCAGCGATGTTAGAGGAGGTGTCGGGGCTTCACAGCCTAGTGTGGATGCTTTGGAGGGTCTGGTTACTACGGTTACGTTAGTTTGGAGGTCAGAGAGACAAGATATGGAGCCAGCTAGAAAGAGGAAACATTTTGACTTGATCAGTAAGCCAAATCAACAATATTAAGGAGATGATATGTTTGCATTTCAAAAACCTGTATTTTCACTGTTTCTCATTGTGCAAATGAAATATCACATATTTTTATCATCCACAAGAAAACAAGAGTTGGATGAGGCCCTTGTTGACATTTATCAAAAAAAGGAATCGCCTCAAACCAAAAAATTGTTAAGAAAAATGATTGAATAAAATGAAATGTGCCATCTTCTGTCCAAGTTACACAAGCATATCTTCATACATCTTCCTAGTTACACAAGTACTTTCTTTGGCCTTCATACACCATAATAATAATACAAATAATAATAATAATAATAGGAGTATGAGTGAGAATTTGTCTCTCTTTTTATCCAGCAACAAGTTATGTCGCTGCTGCTTGGTTAGTATGCAGCTCACATTAGGGAAATTGAGCCTTCTTGGTGCTTTTTGGAGTTTTTTTTTTTTTTTTTTACAAGGTGTGGTGATAGGAGGTGTGATTGGCTGCCCTAAAGCTGACAAAGCAACTTACCACTTGCTTGGCTGACATGATGGTGCAGATGAAGATGCCGCATGAAACTAGAGCGATGGATAAATATTTGCTGGGTGAATATCTGCAGGAGGACGACACGAGGAGGTAAGAGGATGGCAAGAAAAGGGAGCTGGAAGGAGAAACTGTGAGCGCCGAGACCTTTTCTTCAGAAGCATGACCCCCAGGACCATGTTGGCGATGAGGGACCCCTGCAAGAAGGTTAAGAGGTAAAACGCTGCGGTGGTGTCGCCAATCACGAGTGTTCGTCTCTTACGGATCTGAAGATCATGTGCAGCGGCATGGCGATGTTGAAGTTGAGAGCGTAGTTGTTGATGACGCTGACTGTGAAGAACATGCTCACCATGATGGCGTAGTTACTGGGAGGGAAATATAAAAAAAAAAATCCCTGTTGTGTTTCTCTGTTGTGTTCGAGGAGCGAGGGTGTCTGGAAAACTCCTACCTGACGGGGATGACCGGCTTCTTCCTGCCGCAGCGGGCTTCAAAAATGAATCCCTCCAAAGCGATGAACACAAACTGCGCAAACGTCACAATGTTACCGCATCCTGGGAAGTCCCTGGAGAACCACCACATTCAAAAATTTGTATTATTTCATAGAAAAACAGCTTTGCACAATTTTTGCCGTTAATAAAATCCCTTTTTTTTATTTTATGAAAAGTAAAAATAATAATAATTATCAGTGGATACTTCCAACAACACAATGACCCTAAACACTGCTGTAGTTCTACTAAGGCATTCATGCAGAGGAACAAGTACAACGTTCTGCAATGGTCACCCATGCTTCTACTCCAGATGAAAATGTTAAGACCAGTTGAAAAATGTCAAAAGTGGTGATTTTCAAAGAATAAAAATGCATGCGTGCCACTCACCTGACCAGCAGCTCCAGGGAAACCACATTGGAGCAGCAGCCGACAAACACCAGAAGAACGGCGAATACCGTGTTCATGGCTGCTCACTTCAGGGACCGATTTAGTGTTGGGAAATGTTGCTTTCCTCGATGGTAAATGGCATGGTGTCCGGACAACAAGCTGCTATTTCAATCCACTTGCCTGTTTCAACACCGACTCCGGCAAACACGTCCCTTTGGTGTCGCCTTTCCGGTTGATGACGGGAGTTGGAGTTTCTTTTGGAAAACAATGCAAGTATTACTTCATGTTTTCTGTGTTTTTAATGCATGTATAAAGCACATCACTTTTACAAAGAAGCGAAACTACTGCTGATATTGAAGTAGCATACGTAGAGAAAGCACAAATAAGGCTTACCGTATGCTGGCTGCTCTTTTACGCATGCGCCACACATTACCGCGAAGCCCTCTCACTTTGCTATTAGTGCAGTATTTTGTCAGAGCATGATCCAAATCACTCCCTGCACGGATGTAATATTTTTAATAACACATTATAAACATACATTTAAACATACAAGGTGACACAAATCTTAAACATATTCAACACCAGTTAAGGATCTTACGTCAGAGTGGGGTGCACCGATTTATGCCAGAATAGACGATCTCAAGGAGGAGGACGTGGCGTACTGAAAGCGCCGCTTGCTAGCTTAGCGTCTCTCCCACAGCCACCGAAGAATCAACAGTTTAGCCGGCGCCATCGTCAAATAGCTGCAGGGTTATTATCGGTACCGGGATCGTAAGCTACGCCCCTGCGTCGCCACCAACATGATTTCACTCACGGACTCGCAAAGTAAGAGCCACCGCCTCGAACGCGGTTCTTTGGTGTTTGTGCTGAAAAGCCGGTTTAGCTATTTGTTGTTTGGCTAGCTGCTTAAACGCTATTGGCTGAGAGGCGTTGTGACGTCTCATAAAAAGCGGAAGCGGAAAGGATATCCCGTTGTTACTGTTGTATTTAAATAAATAATAATAAAATATTATTAAATAATAATAAAATTAGTTCATATCCTGTATTTTTTACACATTAGTTTTTGCAACAACATACATGTTTAGCATGTTTTTCAAGTATTCAAGATTTCATTACCATTTTGTCACAGGTTTTCTTTTTTTTGATGATATTGTTTCCTTGCTTCCTGCAGAAATTGGTATGGGGCTGACAGGCTTCGGGGTGTTTTTCCTCTTCTTCGGGATGATGCTCTTCTTCGACAAAGCTCTCCTGGCCATTGGAAATGTGAGCTGACCTCGCAGTGTCAGAGAGTGAAGCAAGGTCCTCATCCCCCCTCCATTTGTGTCTTTTTTTGGCAGATTCTGTTTGTCTCGGGTTTGTCCTTTGTCATCGGCCTGGAGAGAACATTCAGATTCTTCTTCCAGAGGCATAAAGCCAAAGCCACCAGCTTCTTCCTGGGAGGAGTGTTTGTCGTTCTGATCGGCTGGCCCATCATTGGCGTCGTTCTTGAGATCTACGGCTTCTTCCTCTTATTTAGGTCAGCTCAGGGGGAAACAAGAAATCAATCAATCTGCGTTTGTGTTAACTAGTGTCATGTTCTCCCCCAAAACAGGGGATTCTTCCCGGTTGCGGTGGGCTTCATCAGACGGGTACCGGTGCTGGGCTCCTTGCTTAGCCTACCAGGGATCAGAAATGTAAGTATGGATGACTAGTGTAACTAGTGTTATGTTTGTTTTAGAATCATTTCAAAATAGTGCAGGGGGTTGAAGATGAAGAATAAAAAAATATATATTACTAATGACAAAAAAAATGTATCTAACAAGAAAAAGTCCATTGTATTGAGTTGTTGATCTTCCAGAATCTGCACCTATTCAGCTGTATTTCCTCTGTTTTAAAAAGCCACAAAAAGGAATACAGTTTTGTTCCCTTCTAGTCTTTATTGACCCTTTTCTTCTCTTTCAGCTGGTGGATAAAATCGGAGAAAGCAACAACATGGTATAACCTCAGCATTCTTTCATTTTCCTATTTATCTCGTTTGTCCATATGTGGTCATTGCCACTCCGGAACAGCATTTTTTTTCTATGAGGAGGAAACGGTTTTGTTTTTTTGTTTTACCTGTCTGTGGACTTCCTGTCTTCTATTGATGGACTGGGGACCAATGGACTGATGGAACCAAGACGTCCAGAACTTTGTATGCGTCCATGTTCTGTGCCTGGACACAAAACAATTATCTGTGAGACAACACTAGCCAGTGAAAACCAAACCTTTTTTTATTTTTGGTTCAAAAATAACTTGTGTTGCTTTTCATTGGAAAGTGGTAAAAAGTTAAGTTGAATTCATGTCATCAACAAGCTCTGTCATTTTTCTAAGTACATTCTTGAAATAAATTGTCTTTTTAAAAAAAAAACACGTACACTTAAACAATTTTGTGTTCACTCTTATTTAAAACTTTCCCCCTCTGCAATATAGTGTAGGGCAGGGGTGGGCAAACTACGGCCCGGGGGCCACATCCGGCCCGCCAAGTGTTTCAATATGGCCCGCCTGTTTTTTCCAAAGTATTTCATTTAAACTCAACACATAACCTGGCATCGTGGCTTGGGCCAACTTTTTGATAATAATAATAATAATAATAATAATAATAATAATGTTGTCAATGATAATAATACTACTATTATATTAATATTGTTGTTAATAATAATATAATAATGGTAGTAATATTATTATTATTAACAAAATAATAATAATAATAATATAATAACATTACTATAACTAATAATAATAATTCTAATAAAAATAACAATAATAATAATACATTTATAACACACTTTACATCAAATAAATGATTTCAAAGTGCACATATAGCAGATTGCATGACACTTTTACATGTAAAATATGTGTAAAAATATAGGTGTAAAAATGGACTGTTACGTGTAAAATACTACATAATCCCCCCCGTCAATTTTGTTAAATTAATGCGGCCCGCGAGTCAAAAAGTTTGCCCACCCCTGGTGTAGGGGGTTTCCAGGGTACTACCAAAATGAAGAATAAAGACTATAAAAATATATTAATAATGACAAAAAAATGTATCTAACAAAATGTCAATTGTATGGAGTTGTGGATCTTCCAGAATCTGCACCTATTCGGCTGTATTTCCTGTTTTAATTTATTCCACCCACGACCCAATTGCCCCTGGGCAACGCCGCCCATGTAGCCCATAGCTAGAAGCATATCAATTTAACTATCGCCCTGCTTTAAAATACATCTTTGGCTGTATCCAAACACACAAGCACCAGACCTGATTGGCATTGAGAGGATCCAGATGACTTGGCTTGGCATCTATCTGGTCGTCCATTTCACCTCTGCAGCAACACCGGCAACCAGCAGGCCAGCGACAGACTGTCATGGAGGTCTTCAGCATCAGCGTCTTTGTATCTGGAGCTGATTGAGCAAAGCGGGGATGATCCATGGAAGGTACTTGATCTCCATCTTGCTGGACCTACTCATCTTCTAATGCTTGCATTGATGATGTGTCATGTTGTCAAAAAAAGCTCCCATCTATCCCTTTAACAAAATGAAAACCCAATAAAACAGACGATGGTACATCACATTTGTAATTAATGCAACGTAATGATGATATAAGCATTTATTAGTCCCACAGCTTTCCTTTTCATCCGCCCATACATATATCAAATACTATACCAAGTACTACACAGTGAGGCAATTGTTAGCTAACGGCTTTAGCCACCATATCAATCACGGGCTGATGGTCATTGAACGCACCAGCTACCATTCTCCGATGCCCAAACATGTATTTGGGTGCATTTCCCCCCTTTTTCCTTCACATCATATTTGCTCCCAAATGCTGAAACTATATGGGAATGCATAAAAGGTCACATTTGATGACCGAGTGCTAATACTAGCAGCTAATACTAACAGCTAATACTGCGTCATTGCGGTACACAACGTCTCTGGTTGGTACACAACCTCTCTGAAAAACAAAGCCCACCAAGCGGGATGGTGGCTTTGTTTTAATTTAGTGCTTCTCATTTGATGTTGTTCCTGCTAGCTTTATACATCATAAATAGGATCAACCACATGGCTATAATGTATCTTACTCTAGCTAATTTGGCCATGCTAATTGGCTAACGCTAGCAAAACACTGGACTTCAGCTACAAGTCATCACATTGACGGCCCGCCAATATAGACAGTAACTCCCATTTAGCGGGCAGTTCAGTGCAAAAATCATCAGAAAGATGTCAAAATAAGAAAAACACTGGTTAGTTGGGCCACTTTTATGCCAAGGTAGCACTGTATATGACAATAAAAACAATACCTGCACTGCTCCGGTCTCTGGCAGGCCATGGAATCCAGGATAAGTCAAACACGGCGACAGTAGATCCAAATAACTTTGGTCTTGCCACAAGAGCCATCTACCAGGGCTTTGAAGCTAACTTTACCAATCTAAATACTCTTTTCTTTCTCCATTTGCCATCAATATTTGTTCCAGCTTGTGGCTTCAAGCAAACTACGGTGGGGGCCGAGGGTCAAACAGGAGGAGCCCACGTTCAAAGAATCGAACTTCCATTAACGAGTTAACTTTGACAGCCCTAATATTTACCGTTTAAAATGAGCTAGACTGCATGGCGCATGCGCCTGAACTGTGTGAGCGTTCCTGCTCGCACACAACAGTGTCGTGTAGCTGCGGCTCCCCCTGCTGGCCCCTCAGATGTCTTGCAGGTCCTTCTGGATGTCCCACAGCGTGGCACCGCTGGCCTGCAGCTGGGAAACCTCGTCGTCCGTCAGCGTGACGTTGACCACGCTGGCCACGCCCCCGGCGTTCAGCACGCACGGCAGGCTGAGGTAGACGTGCTCATGGATGCCGTACATGCCCTGAACATGTCCGGCAGACACATCTAGATCATCGTTTCGTGGTCGGGACTTTTACAAAAGAGGCTGAGATGTTCACCTGCACCATGGTGGAGACGGGATGGATCCTGTTCAAGTTCCTCAGGATGCTCTCCGTCAGGTCGGCCACGCTCAGGCCGATGGCCCAGTTGGTGTAACCCTTCAGCCTGATCACCTCGTAGGCGCTGCCAGGCACAAACGCCATTAAGACATGAGACAAGTACAATGGGAGCTTTGCAGGCCCATAAATTATGGGCCACACTTTGGACATCCCTGGCTTAGAAGGCCCACAAACAAACACTAAATAAATAACTAAAATCTCTGCTGCTCATCACTCATAACAAAGGGGCGGCCAATGAGCATAATGTCCCCTTTAACATTGAATTTAAAGTGAAAAAGACTGTATAAAGGAACTGTTTCAATGGATGATAATGGAACGGTCTGAGCGTGTGTCACCTGTCCACCACCATCTTGTGCGTCTCCCTCCAGTTCTCCTCATCGCCGTCAGTGCCGATGTCCGGGTTCAACGCCTGCAGGTTGACCCCGGCCACGTTGGCTCCGCTCCACACGGGCACTGAAAACGACACGAGCGGGTCACCACTCCGCGCACCCCCGGCACCAGAACCCGTCCCTTTGAAAGCCCACCGCTGGTGTCGCCGTGCTCCCCGAGGATCCACCCGTTGAAGCTGCTGGCGTGGACGCCCAGCTGGGAGGCCATCAGGAAGCGGAATCGGGCCGAGTCCAAGTTGGTGCCGCTGCCGATGATGCGGTGCTTGGGGAGGCCGCTAAGCCGCCAGGTCACGTAGGTCAACACGTCCACTGTGGAGGATTATTTCATAACACACATTTGGAATACTGCTCCTCAAGGTACACTGGAAAAACACAGACAATATATACCTCATATATACATACTATATAATATGGACAATACTACTATTAACAGTATAGAAAATACCAGACACACTCAAAAGAAAAAAAAATAAAATTATGTACATAAGAACAAATGTACATATGAACAGAACAAAATAATGAAATTTCAATATAAAAATACAAAATAAAAGCATAAAAACTAGGGTTTTTTTTTTAAATATGGCCTGATACCAAGTCCCGTCTCTACACTACTATACTACATTAAAAAAAACAAAGAAATGTCCTCTATTTTTTATTCAATTTACCTTTTTATAACATTTAGCCCAGGGGTGGGCAAACTACGGCCCGGGGGCCACATCCGGCCCGCCAAGTGTTTGAATACGGCCCGCCCAATCTTTCAAAAGTATTTAATTTAAACTCAACATACAACCTGGCATCATGGCCTGAGCCAACCTTTTGATGGTTGTATCAATTTCGTTGTTTGACATGGTGTGTTGTTTACAAAGTGCTCCTGAAAAAAGGGACACAAGCACATAATAATAATAAAAATTAAAATAATAATTATTATATTATTATTATAACTATTATGATTATTA